>NW_028280057.1:0-17615 GCF_059751315.1 Micrasema longulum | reverse complement strand
TGTGTATGCCGGTCCATTCTCTCTGCCTACCCCTACGGGGCAATGGCACGATGAAAGCAGTCAGTTGTAGTAGTAGAAGTACTTCTTGTATATTCACATGTAAAATGTATGGCCGAAATGTTTTTATAATCACTTCTAAAAAACCTTAACAATATCAAAATAAAAGCATGTCAGTATTATGTACCAATTTTTCAAGCCTTATAAATTTGAATTAAAAAACTCACACATTAATCATCTTTATTATTACTTTTCGGCACCTAATGGTGCATAGGGAACTGCATTAGTACACTGACGCAGCGTATCTTGAATTATTTGATTACACGAATGTAAGATGATTAGCCTTACTCTTCAGGTACCAGTTCCGGGCCTTTGAAATAATCTGGTGTGAAAACACCCCTTTAAATAGATATTTCATACCAACCATGGTGTGAGGCTTTGAGAGTTAGGTGATGTTTCGGAAAAAAAACTCAAAACCCACTTGTTCTCCAAATCATTTGAATAAATCTGTAGCATGTCATAGCAAAATAAATTATTTTAATTAAATTACAAATTTAAAGGCTTCAATTAAATTTATTTATCTTTAGCTAAATTAGCAGTTAGCAGCTAAATTAGCAGTTCATAATGGAGTTCTGGTACCAACCCTAATGTATGGAAGCGAAGCATGGAGTTGGAAAAAAAGGGACGAAAGTAGACTGAATGCTGTTGAAATGCGATCCCTCAGGCGAATGTGCGGAAAAACAATGTATGATAGGTGCCCTAATGTCGAAATTAGAGCAGAATGCAGTTAAGCATTATCGACAAAATTAAGAAAGGTCTTTTGCGATGGTTCGGTCATGTGGAGCGAATGGAAAGAACGGCTAAAAAGATTTATGATGCGAATGTGTCTGGTTGTAGAAGTCGAGGAAGGCCGAGAAAGACATGGCATGATCAAGTACAACAAATTCTTGAAAGTGGTCATGTGAAAAGTCGGAATAATCGACGTGCGTGCATGAGAAGATGTATGAATGTGAAGGAAGCAAAGGAAGTGTGCCAGGACAGAGTGGTGTGGCGTTCTATCCTCTCTGCCTACTCCTCCGGGGAAATGGCGTGATGGTTAGTTAGTTAGAATCGCTTTGTAAAGCGCCCTTGAGGTATTATATTACGAAAATGGCGCTTTATAAGTTATACATAATAATAACTATGTCGGATATCGAGCCCGAGACTTCTTGCATGGTAGGCAAACGCGCCGACCGACAAAATTACTAAAATAACAGTATGTATAACATAATATGATCATTTGAAAAGATACTTCATTTGTCATTTTCGCAGTTTTAATTTTGCAAAATAAAAGTAAAAGTTTTTCAAAAAAGGGATAACCTGCTCAGCCTCTCTTTTAGAAGCTTGTCAGCAGGTGGGAAAGAGAGGATAATATCCATATTATAGAAGGAAGTTATGAAAAATAACACCCAGACCAATTGAGAAAAAAAACATCAATGTATTTTTTTCTTGCAAATGGCGGGAATCAAACCAGCGATAGCCGTCTTACCAACTGCGCCAAGGCACCTGTCAAACATAGTATTAAGTCATTATTATTAGGTAATATTTATTACAAATTTATTACACATTAAAAAAAAGATAAATAAAAATAATAACTGCAAAATTAACCAATAATATATTGTTGCCTAAATTTTATTACAAAAAATATATTTTTATTAAGATTTACATAATTGAAAATATGTAAATCAATAAAAAGGGATATTCTGTAATTTCTGTGTTTACTTCAAGCTACAAATATCGTATTATTAAGGAAAAGCAGCTGTAAAAGTATACCTTTGATAAGGATTATGCTTTAAAAAGCAGATGCTTTGAATGCATAATATAAACCTTGTCAGTGGTATCAGATATTGATAAAACATATCCATAGATTCTAGAATTATGTGAACAGATAAACAGTTATTTATAGATTGATGTAACATTTATTTCATAATTTTTATCAACAGTATTACAGATTTCTCGATCTCATTATTGACATTTCGAAAATTTGAAATTGGAATACCTCAAACGTTCAAATAAGTGAAATTTCTATAATATTGTAATTGAGGGGGTAAATGCAAAACCGCCACTATCCATGATCACTGTTTTTAGGAAGACCAATACAACCAGCAGCAAAAAGACTATTTCTTTTGACAATATTTTGAGTTTGTCCTAATTTTTGTAAACAAGGACTGGATTCAACTCCCTAGGGAGCTGTTAATGTTAACATATTACAACAGAAATCAAGAACATTATAGAGAAGGTAATATAGAAGTCTAGGCATTTACAGAGCTTATGACTTGTCATTGTCTGATTTAAGTGGCCACTTTGCGCACAGTGTAACATTCACCATTCTGCCCATATTTAAACATGTATATTCCTTCAATTCTTTCATATGTTTCTCGAGACCTAGACTTCTAATTACCGTCTCTGAAATTTTCTTCATCTCTTCTGTAATATGTCAATATCAACAGCTCCCAAGGGAGATGAATCCAGTCCTTGTCTACAAAAATTTGGACAAACTCAAAATATTGTTGATAAATCCATCTGGGCTGGTATTCCAAACGTACTCGCGGCAGTTTTATCTCTTGTATTTACATACAAAATACACGAGAAAAACTGTTTTTTCGTTCCGCGGGAGTGGTTCAGAATACCACCACAGTAGCGACGTAATAACAATTTCTCACCATGGTTGTTAATCGTATTCGTGATTACAATGCAACATCCGTGAACTCCTAAATTAAATGTCAAAATATTTCAGTTTCGCGACGTATAAATCCTGCTGCGCAATCACATATTTTGATTTCACCGGTGTAAATATGGAAAATATTACAAAACTGCTATTTTTATTTATTGTTTATCATCATCAGGTCCTGAAAATGCCTTCGTACCTTCGTAGACAAAAACGCATGTTGGTCAATATGAAATAAAAGTGAAACTAAAACAAGAAGTTTTATTGATAATTTTATTTATAATTTTATCTAAATCATTGACTATATTTGCTAATTTTGTTTTCTAGATGCCAATTTGTTTAATTTTTTTATAGGTGTTGTAATTAAGTGATTATACTAAAGTAACTTATGTAATAGGTAAACACGAGTAGCTTTAATTTTTCCCATTTTTAAAACAAATAATTACTACGTTTCCACGTAGGGGTGTGCAGAGAGGATAGACTAGACGTATCAGATCATTTATAATTTTATCTAAATCATTGACTATATTTGGTAATTTTGTTTTCTAGATGCCATTTTGTTTAATTTTTTTATAGGTGTTGTAATTAAGTGATTATACTAAAGTAACTTATGTAATAGGTAAACACGAGTAGCTTTAATTTTTCCCATTTTTAAAACAAATAATTACTACGTTTCCACGTAGGGGTGTGCAGAGAGGATAGACTAGACGTATCAGATCATTTATAATTTTATCTAAATCATTGACTATATTTGGTAATTTTGTTTTCTAGATGCCATTTTGTTTAATTTTTTTATAGGTGTTGTAATCAAGTGATTTTACTAAAGTAACTTATGTAATAGGTAAACACGAGTAGCTTAAATTTTTTCCATTTTTAAAACAAATAATTACTACGTTTCCACGTAGGGGTGTACAGAGAGGATAGACTAGACGTATCAGATCATTTATAATTTTATCTAAATCATTGACTATATTTGGTAATTTTGTTTTCTAGATGCCATTTTGTTTAATTTTTTTATAGGTGTTGTAATTAAGTGATTATACTAAAGTAACTTATGTAATAGGTAAACACGAGTAGCTTTAATTTTTCCCATTTTTAAAACAAATAATTACTACGTTTCCACGTAGGGGTGTACAGAGAGGATAGACTAGACGTATCAGATCATTTATAATTTTATCTAAATCATTGACTATATTTGGTAATTTTGTTTTTTAGATGCCATTTTGTTTAATTTTTTTATAGGTGTTGTAATTAAGTGATTATACTAAAGTAACTTATGTAATAGGTAAACACGAGTAGCTTTAATTTTTCCCATTTTTAAAACAAATAATTACTACGTTTCCACGTAGGGGTGGGCAGAGAGGATAGACGCCATATCACTTTGTCTTTGCATACAGACCTCGCTTCCTTTACATTCATGTATCTTCTTACGCACGCGCGCCGATTATTCTGACTTTTGACATGTCTATCTTCAAGTATTTGTTGGATTTGGTCATGCCATGTCTTTCTCGGTTTATACCGATTTCTGCATCCATCAACATTTGCATCATAAAACTTTTTAGCCGTTCTTCTGATGTCCATTCGCTGTGCATGTCCAAACCAACGCAGAACTTCTCATTTTGTCGAAAATGCTTGTCTAACCCATACATACTGCACGGATCTCAATGTAGTTTTACCACACACTCGCCTTAGAGATCGCATTTCGACAGCATTCAGCATACTTTTATTTTTGTTTTTTCCGCCCACCGCTTTCATATATTTATTCCTGTTTTAATTTTGCACACATAATAAAATTATTTTTCTCTTCGGGCCTCATGTAATCGACATTATGGGCCTCTGTTTTCGCCTCTTTGCGCCTCGGTTGATTAGGATCTCGGTCACCTAGAAGTTTCGACCCTTTGGGCCTCACTTTTCTTTGTTGTTCGGAGTAATCTGAATGTAATAAAGAATGATCTCTCACTTAAAATAATGCTACAAAAGCCACACCAAATTTACAGAAATATCCAATATCTATCAAAATCCAATCATATAGGACTACTCACTGAACGATGAAATATTATCATCTGTGTCTAGTATATGAGATTTAGGTATTATACTTGACACTAAACTTTCTTTTACAATTCATATTGAACATGTTTTCAATAAATCCTTAAAACTTCTTGGATTTATTAACAGAAGCACAGCTGATTTCAAAAATATCAATACCCTTAAAACTCTCTTCTGTTCCCTAGTTCGCCCTCACCTAGAGTATTCCTCTGTTATCTGGTCTCCATATTATGATGTTCACATCAAGAACATTGAATAAGTTTAACATCGATTTTCGAGAAAGATAGGCTGAAAGTTGGGCTTATCCAGAGACATATTTACGTATAATGAGTTAGAAACTACCTTGAATATATATCCTCTTCAAGACCTTCGAAACAAATCCGACCTTATAGTATTTAAAATTCCTAACTCACTCATTGATGCGCCTGAACTACTGAGCTCAATAAAATTAAATATCCCAACTAAAAACCTCAGACAAAACTTAAAAAAGAACTAACTATGGTTTTCATTCCCCATTGCCCAGAATTCTTAGGTCTGCCAACAAACATACCATTATTGATTTCTTTGATAACAAGTTGTCTTCTTTCAAACGATAACTGAATCAAATTCAATTATAAACACCTCTCTCCCGCTTTCACTCCCACAAAGTCTACTATAAACCATTGAGTCTTTCTACTTTTTTAATAAT
The DNA here is from genome assembly GCF_059751315.1 of Micrasema longulum. NCBI lineage: Eukaryota > Metazoa > Arthropoda > Insecta > Trichoptera > Brachycentridae > Micrasema > Micrasema longulum. Next base: position 12,177 of record NW_028280057.1, on the reverse strand, counting down.
AATTTTCTATCTGTAAATGTGTCCATAAAAGTGCCCATTGGGCGTATATATAAATAAATATCTATGTAAAAATGTTGGTAATCAATTGATTAAAACTAAAACTATAATAATAAGTCATAAAAAAAAATAACAGTCAGCTGTGGTCGACTGTTACATATCATTTTAATAGACGAAAATGACCCTAATTCAGTGTTGATACCACGAAGATAAGAGACAAATTCCTGTGCTACAGAGTATAAGGAAAAGACGCAATCAATAAATTATAGAGTATTTATATTATAGATACGCTGTACAGTAGTTTTTGTTGATAGAAATTGAGTAAGAAATTGAATTAATATTAATTATTATTTTTTATTACAAGTAAACACGGAATACATTAGAAATATGCATTATGAACAGCATTAGAAACTTGAGGTAGAGTAGACTGGGTACAGTTGTGACAATTTTTATTTGATTGTCCATTGGCAGAAAGGAAGGTGTTTTATATAGTAAAGTGTACATTTGTCTACATATAAATACTAAAATTTTGTCGCTTAATGCCCAAAGCATCAAATTAGAAAAAAAAAATGTCACAACCGACCATACCCCAGGGGCGGTTGTGACAGTGCCCAACGCACTCCTTCGCCAAAAAACAACCGATTTGACAATAAAAAAATATTCAAATTTATTTCAACAGGGAGGGAAAACGTTTTTGAGAAGGGAATATGGAAGTCTAGGCATTTACAGGGCTTATGACCTGTCATTGGCTCGTTTAAGTGGCTACTTTACACACTGTGTAACATTCACCATTCTGCCCATGTTTGAACATCCACATTTCCTCAACTCTTCCATCTGTTTACTTTTGTGAAGTAAAAGAGCTGAAACCTTTATCACGTGGGTGAGATTTATCTGGTTGAACCACTCAAACGAATTTCACCCACATCCATAAAGGTTTCAACAACATCAATAAAATTTTCACAAAAATCAACAGGTGGAAGCATAAAATAAACAAAAACGTTCAAACATAGGCAAAATGGTGAATGTTACAGTGTGTAAAGTGGCCACTTAAACCAGCCAATGACAGGTCATAAGCCCTGTAAATGCCTAGACTTCCATATTCCCTTCTTAAAAACGATTTCCATCTCTGTTGAAATAAATTTAAATATGAACAATTCCTTAGGGAGAAAATCCAGCTAGTCTGCAAGCATTTGGACATACTCAAACATTTTTTTATACAAAAATACTTTACGTACAAAGTGATTACTGCTAGTTAACAACTAAAATTAAACTCACAACAAGGAAAAACACGAATTACTCTAAGAACAATTTTAAAATGAAATCGAATAAAAATACTAACTTTTTACTGCAAAAAGTAATGTAGGCCTCTGCAAACGTTAGTGTCGCGCGATGTCTGACGCAATATTTTGGAAAACGTTCAGACGGGCACGCCGTTCCTCACTCCCCTTGCACCCTTCCCGCTATTCCTTATAGTTTCACTAATACGGCGACTGTCACAACTGTACCCAGTCTACCCTATTACATTACAAAAATTGCACCTTATAAGTTATCCATAATAATAATAATAATAATGAATGCACTATAATATTTATTATTAATTCCCGGTATCATAGAGGGATTGAGGGTAGTTGAGGGTTACCACTATATTAAAAAATATTGACATGAATAATATCTTATTTTATGGCCATAATAAATCATTAAAAAAATCCATTAAAATTTACTTGCGAGCGTCGTACCTCATAAATACGAGTGACTTTGAAAAGTTAGCCGCACTTATCCCCGTATACAATGCAATTCCCAAAGGGGTTGAATTGCATCATCCCTGATAATTCAATTTAAGCCAACGTTAGATTTATTACTACTATCATAATTCTTAGCGGCAGTTATAACATTAAACACCAATCTTATCAACGCATGTATTTTTTTACATTTTTTTTTTGGCACCACAACAGGCCAGGAGGCCTAATTACAGTGGTGAATTACATCACAGAGCACCCAGGCTTGAGAAAAATCACATTTAAATTTTTGTGTTCTCACCGGGAATCGAACCCGGAACCTTCCGTGCGTGAGTCAAGCGTCTTGACCACTACACCACGGAGGCCGCCAAGTGCAGGCCTGTAGTGCAGGTATAAATTTAGATGATCCATATAATATATATGTATATTTTCGTCTGCCTCGGGTTAGCGACCTCGTGGTGTAATGGTCAGCGCATTTGCCTACTATGCTAGAGGTCTCAGGTTTGGTTCCCGACATGGTTGAGATGAAATATTATTTAAAAGGGTGTATTTACACTAGAATATTTCACAGTCCCTAGACTGGAACCTGAAGCGTAAGACTGATCACCTTACCTTTATGTAACAAAAATGATCAAGATGCGCTGCGATTGGTGTACCAACGCAGTGCCCTATGCACAACTAGGTGCGAAAAGGGAATCATGATGATGATATTTTTTTATTAGTGTAGTATGGAATTGTTATAAGAGGGATGAATTTATGGTCAATATAGTGCAGGCAATTGGTTTAATAAACCAAAGAAGTGAACAAAATGCCGAACACTCTTCTAGTGGAACGGCAGGCTTGTTGACTGCTGTCAACAGGCCGGCTTCTCCCGAAGAGTTTTAAGCGGTTTTCTCTCCACATGAGCAAATGCTGAGAAGCTCCTGATTGGCCCACTCTAGAATATCCTTCCTGATCACAAAAACTTAGCTCAAATTTAAAGTAATTCAACTGCAAAAAGAATCTTTTTGAAATATAAACCTTATATATTATAAGCAAGGTAAAAAATAATGCAACTCCAATATCAAAAAAATATTTAAAAAAACAGAGTTGAAAGTAGGGTGAATGCAGTTGAAATTTTGTTTTGACATTTCTCACATGTAAAAATATTAAAAAATATATTGTCAAGTGTCCTCGGCACGTGTCGGGCCGGAGCGCACCTGAGCGCCGCTCCGGTGCGATCCGGCACGTTTTATCTGAGCGGAGCGGCGCTCCGGCTCTGGTCAGGAACAAATATTGCGTTTCAAAAAAATATCTACTTAAGTGTCTTCAAATAATTCGAAATAACAACAAACATATCTATTGCCGATAACTGGCAAAAGTCTAAATATGTGTCCCCCCCACTTCTCTACCACTAGACCATAGTGGTGGTGCGATCAGGTACTTTTTTATTTAGAACCACACCACTTCGGGTAACCCCAGTAAGGTCACATTATTTTTATTACTAATTATTGTTTATTATGTGGAAAAAAATGAATAAATATCTAACAGGCGAATATAAGGTAAAAATATGCACGATAGCACAAATCTTGAGATCAGTACATTAAATACGTGTAGGTAAGTAAGGCTGAGATAAGAATTTCCGGTTTTTTACTGTAAATAGTATAGGACCTAAAATCTAGTGATGGCCAGCATCGGCCAATAAAATGAGTTTCGGCCACGTTTTCGGGTTCGGACAAAAAGTTCGGCTGTATGTGGGTGGAAGATTAGCCCAACAGAGATATTGAACTGTTGTCCATTCAAATAATTAGTTATTGTATTTTGTGATTTGTTGACTTTAGTAATGAACGTAGTTATGCAGAAAGCAGCCAGCCACTGAAAAGTGAAACTGAGATAATCGCACTTTTATGAAAAGAGTGAATTATCAAATCTGTTGGGACGTTTTTGACTTGGACAAATGATAAACAATCTTTTACGTAACGGGAAACGTTAATGTAAATATATGTATTTAATTAATGTAAAAAATTGTATTCACTTGTAATATTGTATTTTTATTTGTTATTAATAAAAAAAAAAAATTAATACATTAATAAATTACAACAGGGATGGAGAATACCTTAAATAAGGAATATGGAAGTCAAGGCATTTACAGGGCTTATGACCTGTCATTGGCTGGTTTAAGTGGCCATTTTACACACTGTGTAACATTCACCATTTTGCCTATGTTTGAACATCCATATTTCTTCAATTGTTCCATTTGTTGATTTTAGTGAAGTTAAAGAGCTGAAACCTTTATTGTTGTGAAGAGATTCATCTGACTGAATTATTTCACATACTAGGCAACGCCTGAAAACAATTTTTCAATTTTTACACTTCACAACAAGTTGGTTTCATTACAATATTTGAGTTTGTCCAAATGTTCGTAGACAAAAGACTGGATTTCACTCCCTCGGGAGTCATTAAGATTAACAAATTACAACAGGGATGGAGAATACCTTAAATAAGGAATATGGTTTAGTTGGTTCTTATTAATAATGGTGAAATAAGTGTGTGAAATAATTCAGTCAGATGAATCTCTTCACAACAATAAAGGTTTCAGCTCTTTAACTACACTAAAATCAACGAATGGAACAATTGAAGAAATATGGAGATTTTTCTTCAGACGTGATTTAAACAGAGATAATGTAGTATGATCTTTGATGGTGGATGGGAGATTCCACAGTCGAGCCGCATGGACACTATATGAGTTAGAGAAGAAAGAGGAATTGTGGATGGGTATTAAAAGAGTGCCTTGAGAATTGTGTTGCAATAGAGAGGGAAAAAAACCTGTCATTAGCAGGTTTGAATCATAAGCTCTGTAAATGTCTAGACTTCCATATTTCCTTCTCAAAAATGTTTTCCCTCTCTGTTGCAACAAATTTAGAAAATCATCATCTGCCCTGGGCTGGTATTCCGAACACAATTTTAGCGCGATATAGCGCGTTTTTACCTTCTAAGTACGCGTCATACCGCGCTATAAATGCGTTCAGAATACCAGCCCAGGGGTGCAGTTGAACGTACTTATGCAGAAAGCAGCTAGTCCACAATTTTGAAAAAAATAGATATTGGTCTTATCGGGTTCCGTAAGGTTAATTCTATATTCTGCTAAAAACAGCCAGACCGCTTTTCTACAAAACACTGTAATAATCAACTTCTAAAAAAGGGTCGATCACAAAAACGACATTTCTCAATCTGCAAAAAACACCCACAGTACTAGAAAAATCTGACGGTACTTGAAAAATAATTAAAACTGATCAAATACATAATAAGATTCTTGTTTGTAATATAAAAAAAAACTAATGTATTCAGTGTAGATTTGATTATTAGCTCGTTTTAAAAAGGTGCTATTATCTAAGTTTCTCTTTTCAATTGCTGGCTGCTTTCTGCATAACTACGTTCAATTATGAATCTTCACTATTTCCTAGAGAGTGATTAATTTGGGAATATTTTTTTTTTCCATGCGACTAATTTTTGCTTCATATATGGGCACACTGATGATAAAACGTCAAAAAATATGAACACGAGAAATCAAACATGATGATTTTCATTAAGGACATTTTTGCAAACTTAAGCATTACCCAAAACACTTAATTTGGTTGAATTGACCAAACCGTATTAGTTTTATTTCTGTTTTTGAAGCATTTTTATACACATTTTTATACATATAATATAAGTATTAGATACTATAAAATGATATTTTTATGTGGTTCTGTGTGATATAACAACTCTCATTCATGAAATCAACTCAAACGATGTAACTTCGTGATATTTTATACTATATAGAAATATTATCTATTACTTTAATACACAACTCAATAAAAAATAAATAAAAAATAGCACTATGAATTCAGTCGATATAAGGTATTCAATTGAAATGTCAACTGGTCGAATGGTTCTAGAAATTAATAGTGCTAAAAACGGCCGCGTCGAGCGTCACATGTCCTGTAATATAACGCATGAAAGTAATTATGGTCTTATGTCAAAAGTACCATCTTAAAGAAAAATAGACCTTAATAAATAATGTTTGAAATACTGTTTTCCAAATCAAGAATCTTTAAATAATTTGTGTAATCTGCAAGTTTAATCTTGGAGAAAAAACCCGCACTGGGGTTAAGACATTCAAAATAAAGTATACTTATTTGAATGAAAAAATAAGCTGGAATAATCGGCTAGTTTCTTGGCTCACCGCAGGGGCTGGGCGCGCTTTAATTATATTAATATTTATATTAGGATAAAAATACAAACGGTTGAAATGATGTAATTAGTACTGAACATGAATGTAATGAACAGTAATTATTTATTTGTTTTTCTGTAAATAAAGTAACAGTAAAACATTATTATGGTCAGTCAAATATAATGGTAAGCTGCGCATAATCGCTTCTGTACACGGTTCGCTCCTGCAGTGTGGCCATTATATGTCAAATTAAATTAAAAATTAAAATTAGCCGCACGGAATAAATAAATATCCCTAAATTAACCACTCTCTAGTCTCTAGGGGATTGAGTAGATTTATAGTTGCACCCCAAGTTGCTAAAACACTTGGTATTCACATATTCCTTCAAACAATACGCAAAACGCTCGTCAAAGTGTTAATCAAAATAAATGAATGTTTTTTCTATTGTTTTTTTTTAATGATTTGGCCACATTTTAGATATTTAATATTCATTAACATGTAGCTAATCTGAAAGTCACGCAATCTCCACTTATCCTTCTCTTCCGAAGATTCTTGCGAAGTCGTAAATTGACCAACGGTAAATTAATTACGAATTGTAGTTATAGTGTCTGCATATCTTCCATCCGAAATACCAACTCAATTTAACGTATAAACCTGTAATAATATATTTTAAAATTATTTATTTATTTATATAAGGATTCTTACACGAAATGAAATAAAATATATGTTGGTTACATAAGTTGGTCCGTTTTTTTCCAAATTTAAAAATAATTATATATTTAATAAATACTGACAGTAAAACGATACGGTATTCAAAAGAAAAAAAATCACTTTACTTGATATTGTGTTTGTTTTTACGTTACAGATATTATTTTACTTGATTACAAGCCTTCAAAATGGAATGTCAATTAGACAAAAGTAAGCATTTTCACCACCTTCTGTTCGCGTTCAATCGAGGGAATAAAGCTGTAAAAGCTGCTCGCAATTTTTCCGCACTGTTCGGTGAAGATGCTATAAATTATTGACTGATTTGTTGTAAAATAATGAAAGAGAATACATTATTAACTACGCAGTTGTATTTTTTTGTGCCTTCTTTCTCTTCATTTGGAAAAAAACCGACAACGTAACTATGTCAACACCCAATTTATATGCAGGGTGTTCATTAAATCCTGTCACATCTGAAACCACGATGATCAGTATGAGCAAGAAGACATATTAGCACATGAAAATAAATTATTAAAACGAATAAAATTTAAAAAAATATAATTTCAAAAAAGCAAATGGCTTCTGACTTCTGCAAGGGAGAAGCAAGGAAGGGGGGGGTGGAGTCTGATACGCCAAAAACGCGCGGCCGCGCTCCCCTCGCTTCTCCTCTGCAGAAGTAAGCAACCATTTGGTTTGTTTAATATTTTATTTGTTCTAAATATTTAAACTAGAACAAAAATCAGTTAACAAAGACATGAATCTAAGACAAATGATAGTAACAAAAACACTGAGCTTTATTTAAATAGAGATGATGCTTAATAGAACAAAGTTGTGAAATTATGTTCCGAAAAATAATCGTTGCCGCGTGAACATTGCAGTGCAAAACGCGTAAAAGAGTCAAAAAGACTTACTGTCTATGCTAGTTTACTGTGAGTTCAAAGCTTTATGTCGCGCTTTTTTACGCTGCTTCTCGTTGACTGACTACAAGTTAGGTTCTGGAACTTAAGTTAGATGGAACACAAGACAGATGCTTGCTTACTGCTGCATCTGATGTGTACATAAATATAAATGAATAAAAATAACATAATTTAATTTCATTTTAATTATTTATTGACAATTCTCGATGGAATTCCATTGTAATGATGTAATAACTTATATTTCCATATAAGTTATTAATTTAAAAAATACTTGGTACAAACAAAAAACATAAAAATTTTACATGTAGGACATAAAGGTCAAAAGTTAGATAGATTAGAAATTTTAGAAATAAATAGGATAAAAAATAATAGTGATAGAATTTTAATAAATCAGCAGATATAATTTAAAAACTCACCCTTATTAGCCCCCTTAGTTAGACCCTGTACATTGTAATAAAACAATAAATATTTTTCATCACATAGAATATCCTCTTAAAGTACACCGCCAACACGTGTTTCGATCATTTGTCTCACTCTGTTCCATTGCAATATTGGGTATTGTATCTTTTTCAACTTATTTTTAAATGTACCTACACTTAAGATAATATTTAGTTTTATATAAATTACCCTTACACTGTATAATATTCACCAGTCTGAAGATGCCCATTAGAGGGTGAAAGCGCTAATTGGTCAAAATAAATAAGTGGAAGTGCACCAAGTATTTTTTAAATTAATAACTTATATGGAAATATAAGTTATTACATCATAACATAATTAAACATGACAGATCTTTTAGTTGCTTGATGAAATATATAAACTTCACGCCAAAATAATCAAAATCGTCAAGATTTTGATTATTTTGACAATTCTAGTCAAAGGCGACTAAATGATGTGATGACCAAGGAACAGTATTTCAATACTCCAATGCCCCGAAAAACTCCATAATAAGAACAATTTTCTACAAGATTTCAGGGACATCAAGCAGTTTATTATTTACTAGCTGAATCCGACAATGCTTTGCTATTGCTAGATTTGAGTATGAACGCGTTTAAAGACTAAATGAGCACAATCAAAAGCTTGATATCAATTATTGTATTTGGTCCAAATTAGTTATGTACGTAACATTATTATTTTTGTGTTTCGGTTTACATAAATTGCGAGGACAGAGAATTTTGATAAATAGGTATTCGAACATTGTTTTCCTGTCAACTGTCTTGCAGATGCTTCCCGACCTTTTGTTAGAAAAGACAAAATCGACGTTTCGCTATCCCGGTTTCCGCACTTCAAAACTTAACCGATTTGGTTATTTTCTTAGACAGAGTATCAGAATGAAATTTTCGGTTAATACAATGAAAGTTATATTTGTATACCGTGCGCCCGAAGATAGCGGATAAAACTATGCTTTTTTACGGGTTTTGGATGGTTCACGTTCCCATAATAAACATAAAAAATACAAAAACAAGTGTATTAAAAAACAACCTTTTTTATACTCTAAAAAAAATAACATCTCAAGTTTTTAGCATATGTATTCTCGTCGAATGCAACCCTGATAATGGATGAAAAAAACATTTACGCTGCTTACTTTTTCTACTAAATAAATTGAAGATTTTAATAGCTATAAATATGCTCGTGGCAAAGATCTACATTTCGCTGAAAACCGCATGTAAATCGGTCTAGTAGTTATTCAGTCTATCGATGACACACATACGATCATTGCCTTTTACATACATAGATAAGATGCAGATCAAGTCTGCACTTAATCGTTATACGAAAGGCTAGACATATTCAAAAGTTATTCCATTTCGGAAAAATAATTATTATTTTCTAGACCCAAAGATAGTGTTGGGCTCGTCCATACACCCTCCTCTTCCTCATTAATCTACATATAATCATTTGATAATTTAGTTAACTTATTTCTATGCCGAGCTGACCGAGCCCCCTAGGACTCTGGGTGGATTATTTCTGTGATCACCCTAATTTTAGGTCATATATGATAAATAAACGCTGCGCATGGCTTACTTTTTTTTGATTTTTATAAAAAAAAGGTTTCCAATTTACTTTTTTTTATTTTTTTTTACTTTTATTCATTTTTTTATTCCTAACTCTATGAGGCTAAAAGCCCTGTGTTGAGTTAAGATACGACATAATGGAAAGTGGAAGAATGCATATCATTAAAGAATACTAAAAATAAAAAAATATTAAATAAACACAAATTTTAAAATAATAATATTTAAATATATTATTTAAAATTGTAAAAATATTTTTACATTATATACTTTTCTAGTTTCTACCTCTCTAATGGAGCAAGATTCTCTTGTTCATAGAGGGAGCTCGTTTTACATTTTTTATTACATTTTTTTTGTAATTTTTACAAAGAATAAATCATTGTTTTTACAAGAATCGATAAATCCAGTATGGAAGTTAGTATGGAGTGGTTTTCATATGATTTATTAGTTTGGTTTTGAATACTTGCATAGGGCACTGCATTGAACACCAACGACCAGTCGTACGCTTTAGGTACCAGTCCAGGGACTATGAAATATTCTGGTGTGAAAACACCATTTTAAATCAATATTTCACATTAACCATGTCGAAAATCGAACCCGGGACCTCTTGCTTGGTAGGCAAACGCGCTAACCATTACACCACGAGGCCTACCCTCCAATTATCAAAATACCCTCCAAGTATGTTCATCGATTTTATTTTCGAAAAGGAAATATAAAAGTCTAGGTAACAACAGGTCTTTTGACCTGTCATTTATTTATTTATTTTTACACTTTAAAAACTTGCCTTAAGGCAATTTCTTCCTACCTACCCGAACCGCTCAGTCTGAGAAAATTACAAGTGCATGGACTTATTTTAATAGAATACAATTTTATGTCCCAATTTAAAACAAAAAATTACAAAAATATTAACATAAAATAAAATAAATAAAACAACTTTGTTTTTAACCACTAATTTTTGATTATTATTTTTTTTCCACAGACCGGTTTCAAAGCAAACAAGCTTCTTCGTCAAGGTTTACGTAACTAATGAATTAATTCCTATTTTATTTTTATCATGTTCACTAAATACTGCACGTGGATAATTTTATACATTTTTTTAATAACTTAAAAATTTACACTTTACTATGAAGGGAGGAGAGGAGAGGTGATAGGATGGAAAGAATAAGGAGAAAGGAACAACTAAAACATTTACCTAGATAGTGACATTGTCTGGTTTAAGTAGCCACTTTACACACCTATATTCCATCCATTCGTCCATCTGTCGATGAATTACAAAGTGTCACATAGCCAGCAGATGACAGATCGCAATGCAAATGCAAATTTCTGTAAATGCGCAATGACTCCATATTTCCTCTTCAAATATTTTTTTCCTGTCGCAATAACGATCTAGAGGTGTTCGGAGAGTTGGACAAAGAGCGTACCTCGGCAACGCCAACGGTATTATGTACCGACTCCTACTAACTACAGCAAGCAGTGGCCGACGGAGCCGAGGTACAGTTAGTTTACCGGTTCCGAACTTGACCTCGCCTTTAAACTCCACCAATGTGTCGTAATAATATCTCTCGCTCTCGAGACTTCACTTCATTGGTTCAGGCTGACCCGTATGTTCGTTCTGTACAATTTCGCAAATATTACTAAGCAGTCGTTTGCTATTTTTAACCTTTCCAAACTTTCTTTTGGGGATTTGCCGCAAAAAGTGTGTAACGGAAATAAAAGTAATAAGAAATAGAGCTGAAAGAAACATATACCAGTGGAAACACCACATTTTCCCATTTTTGGTCATACCGTATTATGAGATTGCAAAAACGGTGCTTCAAGGCGTAAATAAAAACTCTCTCATTAATATTGGCTATACCTTCAATCGTGACGTCCACAAGTATAATACGCGACATAGTCAAAATATTCACGTACCTGGGCCCCTATTTCAATTGGAATTTAACAGAATTATCTTCGACTGTCTATAAAAAAAAATTTATTTGTGTACGAAAATGAATATCTTTGTATGAACATTAATTTATAGTATCTTCATCGGTTAACTATAATTGAACATGTTTTAAAGAAAACAATGTATGCATATTCTGCTTTTCATACAGAAAACTTAATTTTACTTAATTCATACATTTTATTATGAAATATTATTGGGAGAGCTATATGGCATCGCGCTACTCTCGCTGTGGCACGTTGAACAGCGCTGATTTAACTTGAGGGGGAATGCATGCACAATGCAAAGCACAAAATCCGGATTTTTGTAGTTATAGCTGGAAAAAAGTGACCAAATGACAGAAAGCTTACGTGCAAACTGACCAACATGTCAAATATTATTAAACTGTAGAGCTATGAACCAAAATGCTTGCTGTTTGCACGGCAGAAAAGCATATTTTTTGGTCAACTTCCTCTACTTGTTTTTTTGTAGCCTTTTAAAACAATTTCTCGTGACTCGTAAACGTAAGCATAACGTTACGTAGACTTACGTTAACAAATCCAACTAACACTTGAAGATGGACATGTCAAAAATCAGAATAATCGGCGTGCGAGCATGAAAATATGAACGTAGAAGCGTGGTCAGTATACAAGGACATAGTGGTGTGGCGTTTTATCTTCTCTGCCTACTCTTACAGTGAAAT
>NW_028280056.1:0-124916 GCF_059751315.1 Micrasema longulum | reverse complement strand
AATAAGTTATTTTATCTTTAGGATCACCTATCACTTTCTTTGTTTGGTATAAATACACTGAAGCCTTACTATAATGCCTAATCGACTCATTCGAAAGCGATGAAACCGGTCACTGATCATTCCAAATTTGTGGATGAAAGTATCACTGGTCCTTTATTTATATAATAAACTACAATGAACTTCCGTCAAGAATTTTCACTTACAAACTTAAATGTTTTATATATTTCATGTTTTCAGAAACATTTTTAGGCAATGTAGGAATTACAATAAAAAAACTTGTGTAAGATTTTTAATTCAATAATTTTATTCTTCGGTCTGTTTGTTAAATTTTTGATTTTTGCTTATTTATTTAGTTACATTTAAATTCCAAAACTTTAATTTACACCCTCTTTACAAAGATTTTTAAACAATATTTTTTTTTAGACTTCAACCGGTTGTATTTGTTTTTCTCGTAAAAATATTGTTTTCTGTTCCATCACTACAAAACATGTTGTTAAAAGGTTCTATAGCTTTTGAATAAGGAGGCAAAATGCGTGTGACACATTATTGTGCTTGTAATATGGTCAAAACCTTAGACATATTATACATATTAACAAAAAACCTGGGGATCTACCGAGAAAAGTTTTCTAATAACTACAAATTAAATAAGGAAATATATTATATTAAAACCAAGAAACCGTTAACATTTACCATTCAAAACACATTTAAATTAAAACAATATACGTCTTTGATAACGACAAAGAAAATCAACCATTATTTTCTTACCCTATTAGTTTATTCAATGTTTATTTTATAATGTTTGGAACTTTTTCACAATCTTTTGATTTGTAGTGTATCTCGATTTCTGTTCTTCTTTTAAAAATAATATTATAGATTCAAAATATAAATACGTCTGTAAAAAATATTGTTAAATGCATGTTTCTAAATAAGTATTTTAACAAAAACTTCCTGGGAATATTATATGAAATTATGTTAAGTATGTTTTCAATTTAAATTAAAAAAAAAAAAATAGTAAATGAAAATAAAAAAAACTAACAAACAACATAACCGCCTTGTATAATACAAATGATATATAAAAAAAATCCATTTACTCTACACGGATTGGAAAAAAGTAAGAAAAATATTTATTTATTCATTCAAGTATGCATATTACAAATAAATAACGTATCTCAAACTCTATAAGGGTAAAAACCCTGTGTTGAGTTATGTTACAACTAAATGGAAAGTGAAAACATGCATATTACTACAGAAAACTAAAACTAAAATGTTCATATAAGCATACATTTTCATAAATATCTGGGGTGGTATTCTGGATCTTTTGTACCCCCTAGAGAGTGATTAATTTAAAAAAAAATATTTTTTTAAGCGACGAGACTTTACTTCACATAATGGCCACACTGATGATTAAACATCAAAAATATGAGCACGTGAAATCAAACATGATGATTTTCACTTAGAACATTATTGCCACCATAAGCATTATCCAAAACACTTAATTCAATTGAATTGGCCAAACCGTATTAGTTTTATTTTTGTTTTTGCATCAATTTTATACACCATTTGACGATTCATCATTAGAATGGTCATTATGTGAAGCAAAGTCTCGTCACTATTGCAAAATAAAATTCTTCAAATTAATCACTCTTTAAGGGGGTAGAGAAGATCTAAAATACCACCCCTGGAAAACACGCTTAATAGCATATGATACTATGCAATATCTCGCAGCAATCTCCGGCAAATAACAGAAAATAAAATAATTTTACCCTTATGTAGGTCACAATGACTGCGATGGGGAGGTTACGTAGAAAGGATATCGGAAAATTAACAGGGCACCAAAATTCTAACCAACGGGTTTCCGCAATGGAAAAAGCCCAGAGGAAGACAAGAAAAAAATATTTTTCTTTCCAAAATGAAATATGTTTTGTTCTCTCCAATATTTTTCGCCATAACTTTCAAGTGTACATATAAAGTTTGAAATTTTTAAAAATTAGTATATACATGGTCTTTCATAACGCTTCTCATTTTAAATTGAAATAAACAAAGTTTTTGTGAGATATCATCGAAATTTTTTATTCGTTTGAAAGGTCTACTGATGCGATTATGTATGGAATATTAACATCGTACAAATGTCCGCCGCGGCTTTTCTGGGTGACGCGCATCCGAAATGTCCAATTTTCCATGACTATGGCGCATAAATCAGACTGAACTTGACTGACTGCATGGGTTATGTTGGTTTTGAGGGCCTGTTTCAAGTCTAACGAGGTCAAATCGCACAATATCGGTGGCCAGTTTACATCACCTCCATGTTAGATGACCATGCTCTTAAATCACTAGTGCAAAATGTCCAGTGTGGCATGAGGTGTTTAGCTCGTTGCGCCATTCTGTTAAAACCACATGTCTTTGGTGTCCATATCATCTAATTTAGCCTAAAAGAAGTTGGTAATCATCAACCTGGCCTGGCCTATGTCGTTCTCAAAAAAATGAGGACCCATGACGCCGCCAGCCCAAAATCCGCACCAAGCAGTGATTTTTTCGGGATGCATTATACGGAATTATATCTAATGTGAATTGGTTTTGTTTCAAATTCTACAATTTTGTTTGTTGACGTACCCATTCATCCAGAAATAGGCTTCATCTCTGTACATGATTTTTTGATGAAAATTAGGGTCAGTTTCCAACTGCTCCAGAGCTGATTCAGCAAACACACGTCGTTTTCTATCAGTCGTTTGCCTTCAACTAGGTTAGTTAAATTTTATACGGGAGCAAGCTCAAGTCACGACGCAAAATTCGCCAAGTTGTTGTCTCCAAAAGGTCAAGTACTTGCGATCGACGCGAAATTGACTGCCTCGGATTCTCCAGCACACTCTCACGAATACCGGTGATATTTTTTTGCAGATCTTGCGTTTTGTTAACGTACAGGTGTTAGTTGATTGATTACTGAACCAATGGACTCAAATTTATCCACTACACTACAAAAAGTTCTCTCGGTTGGACGCCTATGGCGACCGTAAAACAAGCGAAACGCGCGGAACATTGCTCGAACAGAACAACCATTTTGATAAAACAATTTTGTTATTTGCACGTGTTGTTGAACGCTTTATTCATCCATGGTGATTTGAAAAAACAAATTAAGTAAATGACAGCCAATTTGATAGACTTTGCTTCAACAATATGGCCGCTATCAACTGTCAAAGTTTGGAAGTCCCCATTGGAAGACCCTTTAGTTTAACGATAATTAGATACAAGTTTATATGAGGACTATTGATATTTAGAGCATTTACTTTGTAGTCAAACAATTTACTCAATAGTATTGATTTTTTATATGAAACCACTTACCGATTTTCTATGTCTACCGGTTTTGAGAGGTACCTGTCTCTTCGTCAGGACATCAATTAAACAAACATGCAAATGGGTGTCTCATGTTACAGCTTATCCATTTGCTCGCTGTCGTGCAACTTTGTTGAGCAAGCATCTATACTCTCCAGCCCCGTTTAATACCTCGGTGTTCCCATCAGGTTCCGACAAATGAATCCTCAACATGCGTCTATAGCACCACATCTAAACCACCTACAGCTGCCCCGTTCTGCCTGTCCGATAGTTCACGTTTCAGTTCCATACAATAGTATGCTCCAGACTAAAGTTTTAATGACGTGTTGTCTTGTTTTTAAGATTATATTATTAGAAAAAAAATATGAATTTCTTATTAAATACTCATTTTATTGATTTTTTATTGAATGTTAGTGTACATTAGAGTGAGTCAATGATGTGTGCAGTTTTTTTTTATGTTTACACATCAAAGTGAAAGGGGTCTAAAAAGTTGCATTGAACGTAACAATAATTTAAAAAAATATTTCTTACTACTTTTGGCCCTTCACCGAAGCTTGAAGTTTATCATAGTCTGAACATTATATTAATTATCTTTATTGATAAAATAATTTTTTGGTAGTAAAGGTATAACTTAATCATATATAAATTCAAACACGTTTTGAAACTACTGAAATGCAAAAAGTTTACACTCCGCGGAACTGATTCCGTTGAGCGCCTGACTAATATTAACGAAAACAATGGCTCATCAAAATGTTACCCATTTATTACAAAACAAAGTGCGACTCACGCCCCTAGACGCTTATTTTGAAAGTTAAATATAAATATACGTTTAAATAAAATAGTTCTTTTGGCACTATCATAGAGCAGGAATTCCAATGACAGTGGTGAATTACAACACAAAATACCCAGGGTTGTTAAAAATTATATTTTAATATGTTTGTTCTCACCGGGAATTAAATCCACAACGTTCCGTCTGTGAGTCAAGCGTCTTTACCACTACACCACAGAGGCGGAAGTGTTCCTTATTATGTTTAAAATATTTTTTTATAGTTGTAAAGACCAAATTTTTTAATAAAACAGTTATTTAGTTCCATTGCTTGTCTTACTTATTCTATTTTCAATGTGATGATTTACTGTGTACTAGAATGAGACACTGTTGATATATTCGTGATCCACTATACCTGACCTAGAGTACACAGAGGATCGTTTCCCATTGTTTTGATTAAATCGCTTTATATCGTTAGAAAATATGAAAAAATCAATGCAATACAATAAAAAAAAAATTTAGATACAATGATATTTTATTTTGGCTTTCAAAATTAAAACTATTACAAAATTACAGCGTTTCAAGAAAGGGTCACCCGAAGCTTTAAAAAAAAATATATCCCCAGTCCAACCCTATTCGTGTTAAAACCAGGGACGGATTGGTTTGAAACCCCAGCAAAAACTCGTAAATATATCAATAACCAAGAACATGCTTCGGTTCCACCTCTGGCTACACAAAAAAAGAAATTGAGCTTGGTATTATGGTTTAAACTTTCATTGTGCTTTCTCAATGTGGAATTTTAAATTAAATTGCTCCTTTGTTCATTGGTTATAGGTTATAGGTATTGTGAAATACACTGAAGGATCAAAATGCCTCAACATTTAATTTAAAAGATCAGAAAAATTAAATAGGTGTGCGTTGAATTTGTTCCGATGTTTGGAAACAAGCAGCTAGATGCAATGGCCAGACTGACTAGATTCTGCCCTATTAACATACAAGATCTAGTCGTAAAATGTACCACTTTAAAAATATAAATTAGTATTATATTTTTTCAATCTGTTTTACTATATTTTCGAGTGTACGTATCGAGAGCCGGCCTGCCAATCGCTGAGTAGATAAATACAGACGATCGTTAAGTATACCGTCTTGGTAATTGTCAAAAGTCATAAAAAAATCACATTGAAGCGGGCATTTTTTGCTTGAATTGGGATTTATTGGAGTTTATAATCGCTCTGAGGTGGGCACTTTTTGTCACAAAAGCCTTTTTAAAATAGGAATGAGGACTATTTTAAATGTTAATTATGTAAGGAACGCAGACTAATTGGGTTGATTTCGATCATATGATGTCGAGATGACAAGTGGGTAGAACATACCGAGCTGGAAATAGATGGTTCAGAAGTTAAGTATACCTTCTTGATATGTATAGATGAAGATAGTGTTTATAATTGAGGCCCAGGACCCTGATTACAATGGGAACATCTAAATAAAACAGTTCTTACAGCCCGTGTGACGAGTGATATGTGATGTTATTTTATTCAATTTTTATTTAAACTATTGTGTTATTTTATATAATATCCCCTCATACCAGCACTTTTACTGATTGGGAATAATTTCGTACCAATAAAATATGTAATAAAATGTAATATGTAAAGTTTAAAAACCTTGTATTTTGTCATAAATAAATAATAAAAAAAAAGAAAACATTTATCTTCAATTTTATTTACAAAGTAAAATTAAGTTTTCTGTATGAAAAGCAGAATATGAATTTTTTTTTCTTCTGAACATATTTAATTATAAGTTACCGATAATAATATTTTAAATGTTAGTGCAAATATACTCATTTTCGTACACAAATATCGGTTTTTCTTTATATACAGTCGAAGATAACTTTTTTTTGTTTAAATTATTTATTGACAATTCTTGATGGAATTCCATTATAATGATGTAATAACTTATATTTAAATAGTTATTAATTTAAAAATACTTGGTACACTTCCATTTATTTATTTCGACCAATTAGCGCTTTCACCCTTTAATGGGCATCTTCAGACTGGTGAATATTATGCAGTGTAAGGATAATGAATATAAAACTAAATATTATCTTAAGTGTAGGTGCATTTAAAAATAAGTTGAAAAAGGTACAAAACGCAATATTTCAATGGAACAGAGTGAGACAAATTATTGAAACATGTGTTGGCAGTGTACTTTAAGAGAAGATTCTATTTTACGAAAAACATGTATCGCTTTATTAAAATGTACAAGGTCCAAATAAGGGGGCTAATAAGGGTGAGTTTTCGAGTTCTATCTGCTGATTTATCAAAATTCTATCGATATTATTTTTTATCCTATTTATTTATAAAATTTCCAATCTATGTGACTTTTGACCTTTATGTCCTACATGTAAAATTTTTCTGTTTTTTGATTTGTCAAAATTATGTATAAATTCATTTAAATGTGATGCATAGTTTGATATATCGTTATTTAATCTATGTGAAGCTAAATGTTCTTTCAGTCTATATTTAATTGCTCTCCCGCTTTGTCCTGTATATGAACCAGGACAAGTAGATGTTAATTAATATATTCCGCTTTTTTCAAATTCGTCGACCTGATCTTTACTATTAATTAATGTTTGGCCTAAATTTTTTTTATTAAATGAAACTAAAAGTTTATTTTTTTATAACATTCGTTTTATTTTATTGCTAGTATTTCCAATATAGTTTAATTTTACCCACTTTTTATTCTTATTTTTGTCGATAGATGTAAGTCCTGCACGTAATTGAGATATTTTATTTTTCTTTTATTTTTGGCGTGTTAAATTTAACAAATGATTCTTTGTAGTCATTGTTACGTGCTAATATTTTAATGAGATCAAGTTCTTTTTTATAATTTTTTGTTGATATTGGTACATTAAATAATCTATGAATTAACGAATGAAATGTGGACATTTTGTGCGAAATATGATGACGTGAAAAATTATGGATTAGGTTATCGCTGAATGCGGGCTTTCTATATAAACTGAAATCTAATTTACCGCTAATTATTTATATTGTTATATTTATATTTATAATTCTAAAAAGGTAATTTTATTCCCGCCTAATTCTAATGTAAATTGAATAGATTTATCTAAATAGATTATTTGATTGAAAAAGAGATCTAAAACGCGTTTTCAATTATTAAAAAAATTTAAAAATGTCGTGCATATATCTATAATAACACAAGGCATGTTTAAATAAGCTAAGTTTCACAATTTCTTTTTCTAAAACGTCTATGTGAAAGCCCGCTAAAATTGGTGAAACTGGATTTCCCATAGCTTGTCCATTTATTTGTTGATAAATTTCATTGTTAAATTTAAAATAGTTCTAATCTATACATATGTATAATAAGTCTTGAATTTGGTATTTATATTTGGGTGTATATTTTTCTCAGTCATATACAAATCTAAAGCATTTTAAAAATTGACAGTTGGAATGTTAGTTAAAAGATTAATAACATCGAATGAAACAAGTACAGAGTTTGAAGGGACAGTATAATTTTAAATTTTATCTATTAATTCTAAAACGTTTTTTACCGTATGTGTAGGTTTAAATGTTAAAATACTTTGAATTATGCAATTAGCCCTTTTAGCAGGTTTATAACACGGTGCTGAATTAAATGACACTATCGGTCGTAACGGGGTATTTCCATGTAATCTTGGACATTGTGGGTTTATTTAAGATAAATTATAAATATCTGATTTTTTAAATACAATTTCAGTATTTTTATTTAAGGTATTGATTTGCGAAGTGAATTCCTTGGTTGGGTCTTTTTTAATTTGATTTATTTTATAATATTTAGTTTTATATAAATAATCATTAAACTGTATAATATTCACCAGTCTGAAGATCCCCATTAGAGGGTGAAAGAACAAAATAAGGCTTCCATTTAGGAAAAAGGCAAAGTCACAAAATTCAATTTTATTTAAAGCAATTAAAAAGTATTACGAAATGGAAAAAAATATTTATGAAGAAAAAAACATAATGGTCAAGACATATGTGATAAACAATTTATAAATTAAATATATTTGCAATGTTATTATTAGAACACACATACCAATATGTATGATATGTGTGCCCTACTTTAAGATTTAAAAAAAAAAAAAAAAAAACAAGCGCTAATTGGTCAAAATAAATAAGTCAAAGTGTACGAAGATAACTTTGTTAACTTTCCATTGTATTCGGGGCCCAGATGGTCCCTCGCAATCTGCATTATATCTTCTCGAGTCTGAAATCTGGTCTCTTCCAAAGGCAATTGCAACTTGAGTAAAAGCCAGAAATCACAAAGAGCGAGGTCAGAAGAGTAGGGAGGTTGGCGAAACATAGGGGTGTCGTGTTGTGCAGAACGTCAACAAGTAGAAGCTAACGTTTAATAAAAAAGCGACAGGGACAGCATCGATAACGAGGTTACACCTCTGTAAAACATACAAAACTCTAAAGCTTTGAGTTTTCCCCCAAGAATTTTATACACAAATATTTAAAAAGTACTTAAGTAGGTACCTACTTACAAGATTCCTTCAAATTTCCAATAATTTTATATCAAGTTTACGCATAATCAATCATCTTCAATTTAATTGATTGACGAGTGTCATATTCATGGCGATGGCTTATATAGTTTAATATTTATTTCTGACGTTAGCTCATAAAAGGCTGCGCTACGAAATTCCTTTACACGCGGTTCCGGCAGAATATTCGGAAGTTCTGACATTTGAATTAGGAGAACTAGTGACGTCATTCGTTTTTATGATTTTTTAAATACATTTTCGAGAAACTTAGCCGTACAATTAAATGCTCTAATTGATACCGCGCGTAATAAAACATTTTTATATCAATTTTTTTGTTGCACTAAGCTTCATTATAGCAAAATTTTAAATGTTTTAACTCTATAGGACCTTATTCTTTGCTGAGTTAGGATACAGACAACCAAAAAT
The DNA here is from genome assembly GCF_059751315.1 of Micrasema longulum. Taxonomy (NCBI): domain Eukaryota; kingdom Metazoa; phylum Arthropoda; class Insecta; order Trichoptera; family Brachycentridae; genus Micrasema; species Micrasema longulum. The sequence goes on along the minus strand of NW_028280056.1, from coordinate 115,860 downwards.
AATAATAAATACTGATTTGTAAAATAAATATCAGTGATTTGAAAGCGTTGCTCGAGTGTAAGGGGTTACATTATCAAATTGAGAATTGTATGTAACGGAGCACTAAGGAAAAACAAATATTTGTTTGACAAGACACAGTTTTATTATGAATCAAAAATTTTATCACGACAAAAAAAATAATCGTTTTATATTAACTACCTTATGATAAAAAAAAAAACGGGAATTTGGCGAAAAAAAGCAAAGTTTTATTTTTAATTTTTTTTTTATTGTGCCCTTTAAAATACTCCCCACAGCAAATACTCTTTAATGGTATCAATCGTCTCAAAGCGCTTTCTTCTTAATATCAATTTTAGTCTAGGGAAAAGAAAAAAGTCAGACGGAGCCAGGTCTGGAGAATACGGTGCATGGCTGATAAGATTGGTCGAATTTTTGGCCAAAAATTCCGAAACAATTACCGCTGAATGAGACGGCGTTTTATCGTGGTGTAAAATTCACGAATCGTTCTTCCACATTCCTTCAATGTTTTGTGAACGAGGAGGGCAGTGACGCGTTCATTACCCAAAACACCTCAATGATGAGATGTTCAATAACACAGCGAGATCTCGGATCGGTACACATCGATTTTTCAACACAATTTGCTTTGCCAATTCGACGTTTTCTTTGGTACTTGACGTTGCTGGACGCCCAGTAAGTTTATCGTCAAATAAGCATTCACAAACGTCTTTAAACCTTTTATACCGTTCGAATGCAATTGTCTAAAGGCTTTGTCCAACATTTTCAATGATTCGGCACACAAAATTTTATTAGCAACTCAAAATTTGAGGAACGCTCATTGTGATTATTTTTTATCCATTGTAAAAATCGCCACACAGCAATTTTTGACTTACTCAAACAGACGCTGACAGAATACTGAGCATCCGATCGACGTCAAACTTTGACAGAATACCGATTGGTGCAGCGCAGGAATTTCAAGTTAGGAATTCTCTTTTATTTTTGATCATATCGTATAAATGCTCAGAGGAATAATGCGTAACCTAGAGAGGAGCCCAAACGTAGAAAAACCATTCTATGACTTTTGGGTATTAAGTAAGTTACAGTTCGCAGCAAAACAATGGGCCGTACTCAGATCGAAGATTGCCAAACGGATATTGATTTCCATTGTTATTACTTTTTAATACGTATCTTTGTATTTATAATTGCAGGGTTATTCCAATCTATTTTTCTATAATTCGCCTATATTTATTTTATAAAACTGAAAATACATGTTTGTGTTTATTTTGTAATTTATTTATTCATTTTATTCACAATATATATTTATGATATATTCATTGAGACATAAATCTCAACTCCATTGAACCAAAGTCCTGTCTTGAGTTTGTTTGTTTGTCCGTCACATCTCCGAAACGGCGAGTCGTAGCGGCCTGAAATTTAGACACGTCATTTAAGATGCGATTTTAAGGTTAACATGGCTTTTTTCGATTAAAATTTGAATCGACCTCTACTCGATAAAAACTCAAACTTTATATGGATGTCTAGTGCGGCCCTGACATAATCAACTGTCATTATCAACAGTAAACATACTTTAATTCACAAATTTATCTCTTAAATTAAGAAAAAATAGTATTTGAAGTAAATATGTTGATATAAGCAAAGTTATAAGCAACGTAATACACGTGTCGGGACAATAAATGCCCAAAATTAATGTTAATTATGAAAAAATATTCGGAATCAATTACCTGTGAGAACTGACTTCTTTAACACCTTTGACGCTCATACTGCTGCAACCAAACATACTGCAATTAACCGTAGTCAATTTTATTTTTTTATAACGTAAATATCCAAGCTTTTTACAAACAAAGCCAAGCACAGCTACAAAAGCATCCGATCGAACCGTTATGTTTATGTTGTCAAATAAAACAAAATGGCCACCAATTGGTTGCTAACCAACAAACCAACATCGTCATCGCTTGCGTTCTTTGAAACAAAGTGATAGGGCTTCTCTTTAGGTTACGCTTTATTACTCTGAGTATAAATGTGTATGATTTATTTAGTAAGAAGATCAGCTATTCTATAGTTAAAGCAAACCTCAGACCATGACAATAAGTGTCATCTTTTGAATAGAGTTCTAGTGTTGTGGAAGGACCGACCCATTGTTCGTTTATGAATAATGCCCGAAATCTACCTCTGTATTTCTCTTTGTAATATAAACTAAATCAGAATTTACTTTGCTTATATTTACTGCGTAGATAATTGTTATGATTTCAAACAATTCACAATATGATATTATTCGGTATAAGGTATTGTTTATACGACATGATTCGTATCATTAAGTTAATGAAATTTTGTTATTATTATCAGTATGTTTTTAACCACACCCGTGGTTCATAGTGCACAGCGTCAATATTAAAATAGTAAAATATCACATATTACAAATACCGATAAAAATATATGAAATTAATTTATAATGATAAATTGTTTTTTCGAATTCAATGTGGATCATGTGGAGAAACTTTTTTCTACATAACTTTAAAAAAGAAATAAAAAAAAAATACATCCCTAGAAAAACGCGACAAGTTTTGCATTTAAAATAAGAAAATATCACATACTACGAATACCGATAAAACCCAAATGAAATGAATTCAGAATAATTAATTGTATTTCGGAAATCAATATGGATATTGAGGAGAAATGTTTTCATACATAAATGTAAAAAAGAAATTTATTAAAAATTGTTGTTGTGGCAGTTGTGACGTCAAGATAAATAAACATGAATCGTGACGTATTAGGGGCGTGGCCAATGGAATGACCGTTTTAGCGGGAATCCAAAATTACAAATTTCAAAATACTTTTTAAGTTATTAATAATCAGCAATTTTTTTTTACTGGAAAGTATTTAATAAACCTTTATTGCTTTAAAGTGATATTTCCCTAATGTGACGTCAAGATTCATAGCGATGTTCTAAAAAAATAAACGGATTCAAACATTTTTTAAAAAAAAATCATGAATTGTTACGTATTAGGGGCGTGTCTAATGCTACAACCGTTTTCGCGGGAATTGAAAATTATAAATTTAAATGTATTTTTTATGTTAATAATATGTAGAAAACATATTATTAACATAAACATAAGACAGTATTTTATAGAGCCTTATTAGGTACTATAAAAGTGTAGAAAAGTGGTTTTTACCTATTGTAAATAATAGAAAGACGATTTGTCTTATGTTTCAAATCCAGCCCAGAGATTATTTTTTTTCGTATAAGCCTTTCAAAAACACGTATTTACATAGATTAAAAAAAATAACAATACATTTAAGTTACGATTGATTTCAATTTTATAAAAATTCTCCCTCTGTTGCAACAAATATAGATCTGAATAATTCAAAAGGCTGAGGGTCTTTTACTTAACTTACGCAGTCTATAAAGTGGCTACTGAAACCAGCTAATGGCAAGTCATAAGCCCAGTAAATGCCTAGACTTCCATTTGTTCTCTCAAATTTTCTCCATATATATATATACTATATACATATCTAAATGTTGTAATATTAAATAATTTAAATCACATCTGAAGAAACATCTCCTTTTTTTGTGTCTTCTGTTCTCTTCTTGTGGAAACAACGGACACAAATTATGTCAACACCAAATATCCTAATCAGCTTCGTAGTGTAATGGGCAGCGCGTTTGCTTACTATGCAACAGGTCTCGGTTTCGATTCCCGAGATGGTTGGTATAAAATATTTATTTAAAAAGGTGTTTTCTTCTTTTCCACATTTGCCCTTAAGTGGAGCATGTGGACATCAGCAGTTGCCTCCAAGAGACCTTATCGCCAGCCAGTACTTTCGCCTCCTCCCACATCAACCCAGCGCTCCTTAGTTCCACCTAATAAAGTCGAAATATCGCCATCGACGGCTTTCCGGCGGCGAGAGCCGTCAGGTTTTAAGAAGAAGCAACTTGGGCTTAGGTTTTCCTGAGGAATGCGCAGCACGTTTCCAAACCAGGTCCACCGCCACCTCACCGTCCATCCTCAAAACGCTGGTTATAAGAGGCTGCTGCGTCCGTTTTCGGACTTCAATGTTAAGGGTGTTTCCACACAAGAATATTATAGTCCCTGTACTGGTACCCGAAAGACTGATCATCTTACCTTCATGTGACAAAAAAATGACAAAAAAATTGGTGTACCAATGCAGTGCCCTATGCAAGATTAAGTGCGGAAAGGGAATGGGAAAGGGAAAACGACGAGGTTAAGGTAAAGGGTATATTTGAGGTAAAGTGAGTAGTTACATTGATTATGTACCTATACTGTAGCTTGTAAATATGGAGAGGGATGTTTCTAACAGTTAGGGGTTGGAAATTACACCAAAGTTCGGTTTCAATAGAATACCAAACTACTTTGACGTTTCACAGTACCCCTCATAAATAGGTAATGCCTTATACTCTTATATATACATGTACATATTTATTCATTTATTTGAACACTTTATATACATATATAGTTGACATTCATATTCATATTAAATTTAGATTTTGAAGTTGATTTTACAGTGCATTATTACATTATTCTTTGACTGGCTCCTTTGGCATAAGACTGATATTCTAACATTTATGTAAAAAAAAGATTCGTAGCAATTAGAATACCAATGAAGCGCTCTATGCATCATTTAATACTAATAGGGAATTGGTGATGATAATGATTTATTAAAGGTTCTTCATAGAAGAATTATAACCAAAGTCAACATATAGGAGAGTTAAACAAAAGTGGATATTAAAGTAAAAGCAGAATGCTGAATGTTACACAATGTGTGAAGTGGCCACATAAATTATTATTATATTGGGTAACTTATATTGCGCCATTTTTTTCATATAATACGTCAATGGCGCTTGACAAAGTGATTCTACAGTTAAATATATTATCTACTTCTCATGACCTCCCTCTAAGCTCTCTCTCTACCAATTCTTTAATATAAGATTAAATATTGTTTTAATTAAACCAATTGCATGTTAAGATGTGGTGGTGTTCGCATCTCTTTAAATCTGCATGTAATTTGTGTATTTTTGGAAATACTGTGGAAATGGTGAAGTTGGAGGTGTATTTTAGTATTTGCATGTTGGTGTAGTGAGTGTCCTGACGAAAAGACGGGTACTACTAACATTGATTAAATAAATTTAATTGAAACTTTTAAATTTTAAATTTAAAAAAAAACAAATTGTTTTATTATTATTATTATTATTTATTTATTTACGGACAAAGTCCATTATAAACATTACAATTAAAAGAAATTTTTACAAAGGAATAAAAAAATATAAGGAACAGAAATAAGCAGCAAAGACAGATGATAGATTTTTTAGATTAAGTAAAAAGCATAGGCTAACTATACAGATTCTTTAGCTGATTTGTAAAGAAAGACATCCTTACACCATAATAATCAAGATCTTGATGATCGTTCACCCGCCTGATCATTCTGGGCAAAGGCGACTGTGCACCATAATTGGTCCTGTAGTGACCGAGGAAAAGCATTTCATTATTTCTTAGTCTACGGGTGGGAACGTTAAAAAGAATCTTTTGCAAAATTTCAGGGGCATCAATGAGACAGTTCATAATTTTATACATGCAGATTATATCTGCAATGCATCTGCGTTTTTCAAGACTTGATATGCTTAAAAACCTCTCCATATCAGAATATGAATAGTCTCCTCTTTCCAATCCCATCTTCCATGCAATTTTTCTTATAAAACGATGTTGAACTGATTCAAGGCGCTTGATATGAACAGCATAATGAGGGGACCAGATTACAGATGCATATTCAAGAATAGGGCGAACTAAAGAGCAATAAAGTGTTTTAAGTGTAAGCATACTTTGGAAATCAGACGTAGTTCTATTAATAAAGCCTAAAATTTTTAAGGATCTGTTTACTATATTATCAAAGTGTTCCAGAAAAGTTAGTTTATTATCTAGGATCACTCCAAGATCTCTTATAGAGGTGACAATCGAAAGAACTTGGCCATTAAGTTTATAATCAAAAATAAAAGGATGTTTACATTTATGGTATGAAATAATTTTGCATTTATCGATGTTAAGTTCCATGTTATTAGTTTTGCACCAAGTATGAAATGCATTTATGTCTTCTTGGAGTCTGACACAGTTTTGCTATCAAAAGCTACGGATTTATTCAAATAGATTTATTAAGCCAGCCAATAATATTTTATTAGCCTTGTAGATGCCTAGAGTTTCATATTATCTTCACAAAAATATTTTTCCTCTCTGTTGAAATAAATTTCAACTGGAATCCACTCCTTAGTTAACTTCCTAAGGAGTGGATTCCAGTTGTGTCTGTTAACATTTAGAAATTTCGAGATATTGTATTTTTTGGACCATAAAATGCGCCTTTTTACTTTAAAAATCCAACAAAAAATTGAAGTGCGTCTTATGGTTCGATGTGTCTTATTGTCTGCAAAACACGTTACTTAAAATAATAATAATGTATGTTTATAATCGTCTACGCTGTTTGTTTTCAATATAAAATACAGGTAATTCAAGTTTTGGTGAAATGATGTAGTAAATGGTTTGGTTCCATTTTGAATAATCTCTCGCTACGTAATAAACCTGCTCTTCAGAAATAGACTCGCAATCCTGACTATGTTTGGAGATGTTTCACCAACCCACCCCTTTCATGTTTCTACCCCAGGCAAAGTACAAACAGCCTGAACATAGACGATACTGAAAGGCTTCACAATGTATCCGGTCAGAAAACAGAATATAAAAGGTATTTCCTACATACATTGTAAGGTAAATTTTCTATCTGTACACTATACACTTCAAATAATGCCTTGATCAAATCTTAGAACGTTATAAGAAAAACCTTCGTGGTAACTTGAATAAACGATTTTTTATCTATTATTTGAATAAAGGTTTTATTCTCATAGAGTTAAATAAATAGATTTTTTTATTTTTTTATTCAACTCTTAAAATTGTTGAAGTTACATTATTTTGTAAGTATTATTTTATATCTATCTTATTTTTTAGAATGACTAAGTTTTTTTTTTTAATCCTCTAATTAAAGTTTTCATATCGAGTTTGGAAAGTAAAATTTGAATATCAAATTTATATACAAAAAAAAACATATATCCTTGCTATGCGAAGAATAATTCGGTAGTAAGATGGCAAAAAGGACCATCTTTATTTTTTTTTTGTTTTTTAGTTTTTAAAGTTTTAATTGACATTTGAGTCAAAACGCAGAATAAAACCAGCATTATTTAGAATGGTAATTAATTACTGAAAAGTAACAATGACACTATAGTTTGTGGATAAAAGTTCTAAAATTGACTCTAATTTTAGCTCTCCTGAACATTTTTGAAAATACAGATGGTTCCTTCTGCCATCTGACGAACTATAAATCAAAACAAGAAATCTATTGTACTGTGTAAAAAAGAGCACGAGAACAAAACTTATAACAAAGAAGACGGAGACAATGTTCTGCGGCCGGTGTTTGTTTGACAAAAACAAAAGAAGAAATGCGTTCAATCAGTCGGTTATTGGCAGTAGGTGGGAGTGCTCTCTAGTTATATGACCGATGTATTAGTAATTTCTAATTTATTCTGCTATAGCAGGACTAAATAATACTATATTTTTTTTAATTATGAAAAAGAAATTTGAAAAGTATGTCTCTTTATTTTTTTTTTCAAAAGTCTGAACTTCATAATATTTTGTATTTACATCACAGCGTGTAAAGTTATTTTGAAACAGTTCTTCAAGAGTTAAACTAATTTTAAGTACATGTATGATAAAAATGATAATTTAAATTAACATGAAAAATATTGTTGTTCTTTGATGAAACATGTGGACTTTACTGTAAATAATTATGCGTCATTATCACAAGTCAAGCAACACAATTCTAGGCATTGTCTTTACTAAAATCTCTGAAAAATCATCAAATGAAAACATTCCCACAAAATAAATAATATAAAAGAGATTTCCAGACACCGATTATATTAAAAACACCTGTTATTTCTGTAAGAATTACTTTTTTAAAACACCACAAGTATCTTAAAACATACATTTCGGAAAATATTCTAAATCATTTTATCAATATTCTTCAGATGTCCACTTATGATAATTCTAAATATTTAAAATTGATTGATTGCTGTACAATTTCCATTATTAAAATTGTTTTCGAAATCAACGGTTTTTAAATAATGAAACATTAATTAAAGGGTCATTAGCGTTCTTTGTATTGTAGTGGCTAAAATGCTTGCCAAGAATTAACTAGGATTCTGTTTTTCGTAAAACTACAATAATTCAATGTGCGTGTAATTAAAGTCTATGAAACTCTTGAAATAGGTGGTTTTTATGTATTCTAAATAATGTTTTCTAATTTTTTACGCCTTAGTATTAAAAAATAATTTTATAGTTAAAAAAAACACTCCTTATTGTAATCCAGTGCATGTTTACAAAAGTTTTGAAATAAACTACATATTTTGATTTTTTGTTAAATTTTTTACGTTTTTTTAGAACTGTAGTTTTAGTATGACCAAACATTGTAGATAGGTACTGATTTTTTATCCGTCGTAAGAATTTGACTAGGATGACAGATATCTAAACAGAGATGAAGAAATTGTTTATCTTCATCGTCATATTTACCTTTCCACACTTATTGGTGCAGGTGGCACTGCAATATGAAATATGAAGAAGTGGTCATTGGGAACCAAACAAAGTCTAACATGCAAACAGAGAAAAGAGCTTGCCTACCACATATCGCATACCGTCTCCTTGGCGGTGCCCACATACACGGAAAATTTGCTCGTTTTCAAACGAAAAAAGCTGCCTGAAGAAGCTTTCTGTAATCTAGTAGCCTTAGCATCTTTGTGCTGAAAGAAAGTAATCCAGAAGTACATTATATATACTTCATTGGATTGAGAAAAGAAGAAAGTGAATTTTTCACTGACTGTCATTAAATTGATTGGACATGATCAATTCGCTGAAATGATTACAAAACTTTTTAAAAGCCTTGATTTTTTTTGTGGAAGCTACCAGAGAGAGCCAGAGAGAGCCATACAGAGCTAACAGCTGATTTGATCACTTTACAAAACAAAATTGGTTTTGAGAAAGTGTTTGCGCTGATATTATAGACTTATTTTTTTTCATTTATAATTTATATTTATATTTATATTACCTACATCACATTAATACTCTCACCCGCCCGCACCCATGTTCCTCACCGCCCAATAGTTTAGTTAAGAATTGACTACCGTGTCGTCTACAATGCCACCAAACCACCATAAATTAATTGAGAAGTGAAGTGTACCAGACCCATTTGCAGCCTCCAGTCACCAACAAGATAGATCCGGAAGGTAGAAGATATTTAAAACTCTCTGCTGGGATCCAAACCCGTCTCCTTAGTTCCTTTTCACCGCACCGCTCTGCATGGGCACATGGCCCCTCCAGAAAGTAAGATTCTTCAATAAATGTCAAAGAATGTAAATAAGCAACCACCGTGCGCTGACTAAAGCAGTTTTTTTTTTAACCTTTTGGGAACAATAATTGAAAATGGCGAGAGGAGAGAAGTGTTGAGCATATAGCAGCATTAATAAATTATTCCTGGCCAGTTACCTTTTTTTCCCATCCCTCTTTTGACTCATTCTTATGGTACCTTAATTTAAAATTAGAAGATTTGGGTTTGAAACAAAACAAATAACATTTTTGACACACTGCTTTAGATTGCATAAAAAATCTAGGATTCGTCGCGAGTCGTTGTAAAAATCGTTACATAATTCATAGTAAATTTCATGATCCAGTACCCAAAATTGAAGAACATCCTCATTGAATCAAAAGTAGGTCCATATCATTGTTCCATTCCTTTCTTCGAATAATTCCAATCTTTTACAAAACTGAATAAAATTCGTTTTTTCGCTACAGCCCGCTTTTTGTTCACAATATGTGTAACTTTTTCATAGCACGTCCTATCAGCGGGTTAGTTTTATATCATTGCGAAACTACTAAAATAAAGTTGTATAATGGGAGTGGCATATTAGTTTAATCTGACAAAGAGATGGATACCTCTCGAAACCAGTAAACATTAAAAAGTCCGAAGTGGTTATATACAAACATCCATTGAAATATTTGACCACAAGGTAAATACATTAAATTAATGTTAATAAATCATTATATTACAGGTTCTTCGCCAAAATATTGAATAAGTTTGTATGGAAATATTTAATCGTATGTAAATATTTGATTGGCCATTTAACGAAGATAAATAATGCATTTTAGATTATTCTAGACGTAGATTATTATTAAATCCTTTGAAACTGAAATATATTGCAGCTTAGTGAACATAAATTAATTGCTGACTAGAACCTACCTTGGCTTTAAATTATTTAGCTATAATAGCTGTGCTAAATTTATACAATGTTTTAGAAAACGGTTCAGTATACAATATAGTGAATAAAACAACACTTTCAACAAAATGTAAAGGTTGTTTAAGGCTGTAGTATAAAAAAAAGTCGGGAAATCATAGGATTTTGCTATTATAAAACGCATTTTTTTTTTAAATCGCGCCTTTAAAAAAATCAAATAAATAAATTCTAGATTAAAACAATTATTTTTACTAGCAGACAACTGTCAGCTATCGCAGACTTTTCAATGCTAGGCAATCCGGCCCTTCAAGTTTCATGTAATCGGCCGTCCGGGCCTCGTTTTACGTCCCTACGGGCCTCAATTGATTGGCCTCGGGCCTCAGTTGGTTAGGATCTCTAGCACCTTGAAATATCGCCACTTTGGGCCTCACATATTTTTTAGTTCAGTTCAATCTAAATGTTATAAAGAAGAATTGGTCATTTAGAATAATGCTACTGAACCCGCACAAAATTTACATGTATAATGTATTCAATGTCTACACAAAAAGATCGGTAAGTGAGCTATAGCGGCTATCGCCGACTAGGAAATTTTTCTCTGCAACGAAAATAACGCTAAAACCTTTATCATGTGGGTGAGATTCATCCAGCTGAACTAATTCACCCACAAGGCTAACTCCAAAAAACGTTTTTTCGATTTTTATACTTTTTCTTATACCAGTTAGTTCAATCAACAATTGTTTTGAGAATGTATACGAACATAAGAATATAATCAATATTTTGTTGATCTGAATATCATTAATGTTTTTGTAGTGATTATCTTGACTGAAAAATCTCACTGTTTCACATCTAAAACTCCGTTAAGAGTATTGCAGCCAGGCTTGTGGGTAATTTTATATTGAATGTTTCGCGAACATAACATGAAACTAATATTTATCAAACAATTCAGACCACGGTATATATTTCGTTTGTAAATATTGCTTTTGCAATTGACGGATACGATATTGATATACCAATTTTAATTCGGTATACATGAATTATTTCAGCTAAACTAATGACGCATTTATTAATCAAATTAAATCATATTATTTACTCTGTGAAGTCAACTCATAATTATCAATTGAAATGAGTGTTTTGTTACTAACTACTGTTGGGCAAACATTACTTATAAAAAAAAGGTGTTCTAATGATATGTTCAAACTGTCAGTAGGGTTGCAGTGAGTCACATCTTGCTGGAGGGTGTGATTATATAAAATGCTGCAAACGCCTAGTTGCATTCTACCGGCAACACTACTGACTAGTTTAACTCGTTAGCGTTCACATCGGAAACTCTGGGCAATGTGATCACACTCATAACGATGTGATAACAACAGATAACAAGAGGTTAAAGGCGAGCTTCTAACGCCTTCAAACCATAATCGACTAGCTAAGGGAAGGTAACCCCGACAGAAAAATCCACCAGAGAAAGCAACGAGTAACCACTTTGGTCATATTTTCCTAGAAATCGCTACAACAAGTACATCAGTAAGCAGTCGTCCTGGCTGCGGAGTATAAAAGTAGCGCGGCACAGAAATGCTTTCGCTGAAGTGATCGAGGGATCACGTCGAGGGGACCCGACAAGGCACAGAAAGAAGAAGAAGATGATATGTTGAATTGTAAATAAGTAATGTCTGTCAAATTGAATGATTATTAATGAAGGTTAAGTATGAAACAACTGAAGCAATAAACAAAAACCCACTGACGAGTTTTTTGCTTATAATTTAGTAGGACTTTAAATTTAAGATTATTGTGTAAATATGTTTTTGAAAAGTAAATAATAAATTCGTGAAATAATGGTCTTTCGCAAGGGAGGATTCCGTATTCGATTCTTAATGATCATAAAATAAAAGTATTTACAGCTAATTAACCCCACAAAAATGTTACTTTTTAGTCAATAGTACATTATTAGCACATCTATCATAGTTAAACCGGATCAATTCATTCCCAAAAAAAATTATGTTCAAAACTCGTTTATTTATCGTAGCTGCTCCAAATTTAATTTACTTTGTCCCCATTTATATATTCTGAATACAAAATTTTGTGACTTCAAAAAAAAACTTTTTGAAACACTGTAAAATGAAACATTTGTCAGCGTGTAATAAGTTAATGTTCCTTTAAATATGTTTATTTTATTATAATATCAAAAAGTTTAATTAGTCAACTCCCTTAACCTTCTAACGAGCTATTTTTTTAATTTATTTTTTTCATTTCTTTTTTAATATATAATTTTTCTCTTTACTGTGTAACATGTTCTCTCATTATGATTGTGAAAAACTTTAACTAGATGTATGTAATATTTTTTTATATATTTTTTTCTTATAACAACTGTTGTTTTTCCTCAATAATTAAAAAAAAAAACGTATTTAAAATCATGTGTTTTAAAAAATATGTTTTTTTTAAAGTGGAAAATCTTTCTAATTTCCTCTGTACCGTCAAATATACTCATATTAATTATATTATAATGTATAACTGAGCGACCGACACTGGCGTTGTGTATTCAAATGTTTATTTAATTTCATATTTATAATAACACAAGATGTGTACCATTACGCATTTAACATCATATATTCTATTCATATGACAATTTATGTAACTAATTACAAGAAAGCCCTTTAATTTAACTTGAATTTATTTATAATATGTCTAGTTGGTGTAAGCATAACATTATTATGCTATTTATATAAATTATTAAATAATAAAGTAGGCTCTTTTAACCTACTATTCAAAATTAAGCTTAATGCCCCCTTTCGCGTAACAAGAAATAAATAATTATTCCATCTGCCACTCTGTAGCACTAAATATGCAAAACACTCTTTTCTCTATCGTTCTTCCTCAAACATAATCCTTTTTTTTTATCTATTGATATTTTTAACACGCCCTTTAATTTATTTAAAAATAAATTAAGACTTTTTCTTTTTAGCTGCGATACGCTCCCACTTTCTATTTAATGATGCTCACGCTTACGCTTGCTCCCACACAAATAAACACACAAACACCTCAACACTTACTCTCATACAAATACACACAAACACACCCTTTTGTAGTAACACAATTTAATGTGTATGATTTTTTTCTAGAAACATCGCTGGTCTGTCTCTAAACCTGTTTCTTTTTTATGTTTTTATATCATTGTTGACTGTTTGTTTCTGTTAAATAAAAAGAATCGACATTACTGCACCCGATAACAATTAAATCTCATTTTTTCAAAATTATGGACTGGCTGGTTTTTGCATAATTGCGTTTAACTGTCTCTCGGCTTTCAAATAACATATTTTTTTCAATATTTTTTTTCAATCAAGATATTTTCACAAATGGTACATGTTTTTTATTCTAATCTAATAAACATCTACTTTTATACATATATTTATATTTTATTTAATAGTATAATTATACATTTTTACAATTTGAAAAAAAAAATTCACTTGTTATATTTTTACTAAAACTAAAATCCCACCAAGCCACTTTTTGTAGCTTGTTGGTGAAATGGTAAATGTAATAACTGTAACTCTCCAAAAAAAGAGACTAGCCTTTGTGCTTGGAGTGACTTACACTGTTATATAATACTAATTAAAATATAATACAGTTATTACACGGGTTCAAAAAAAAATCTTTAAATTTACTTTGAATTTATTTATTCATATATTATTAGTTTTAATAGTTTTTAGTTTAGTTTAATAGTTTTAAGTTCATTATTTTTGTAATTTTTGATACGTTTGAAAACGAAGCTATTTCGACCATGACTTGTGTGGAATATAGGGATTTTAATATTATTTTTGTATCCTAGTGACTTATTCATCTCAAATTCTTTTTTTTCTTTTATAAATTTGTTCAATAGAATTTATTGTATAAATTGTAAACTAAAAATCATTTTTACAGAATTTTCGTAGGATTTCTTTTAAATTATTTTTATATTTAATCCGGATTTATTTATGAATTTAATAATTAATAAAATAATAAAATACTTTTAGCAACGTCGAAATAAAAAAAAAATATTTTTTTTTATGTACAATTCATTGAACTTACGAAAAGATTGGGAGTAATAAAATAACGAATGTATATATATATATTACTTTTCCGAATTATATTAAAGTAAATCAGCAAATTTCAACGCAATTTCAAACTTATGCCTGGATCCTCGCCAAAAACGTTTTCTGTTCGGTTAGTTTACTTAACTCAAACATTTGATAGCCCATTGAAATACATCGTAGGCTGAATGCAAAACTATTATTATGTAAGTCGCATTTTTTACAAAAAAAAATGGTTTATGATGTGCGTCAACGTACTATTTGAGCGTGATAAAGTTTTTTAAAGTATATTCATAATATTTAATCGATGCCTAATATTTATGCTGAAGTATTTTAAGAGTAAAATTTATTTAATTTACTGGGACTAAACTATTAAAGAATATTTATTATGTAAATTCAAATTTTAAATAGGTGAAATAATTCAATTAGATGAATCTCACCAGCATAAATAAAAGTTTCAGCTCTTTAACTTCACAAACATCAACAGATGAAAGAGTTAAAGGAGTAAAGATGTTCAAATATGGGCAGAATGGTGAATGTTTCATAGAATGTCAAGTGACCACTTAAACCAGCCATTAAAAGGTCATAATAATTATCAATCATAGTTTATTATGGATAAAATATAAGTAAATAAATAAGCCCTGTAGATCCCTAGACTTTAATATTACCTTCTCTAAAATGTTATTCATATCTGTTGTAATATGTTAATTTTAACAATTTTCCAGGGAGTGGAATCCAGTTTTTGTCTACAAAAATTTGGACAAACTCAAAATATTGTTGATAAATCCACCTGGTCCATGAAGAAGTATAAAAATCGAAAAAATAAGATGTACAGGCGTTGTCAGTTTGTAGGTGAAATAATTCAACTAGATGAAACTCACCCGCATAAATTAAGGTTTCAGCTCTTAAACTTCATGAACATCGACAAATGAAAGAATGAAGGAATATAAATGTTCAAATACGGGCAGAATAGTTAATGTTGTATATTGTGTAAAGTGGCCACTTAAGATATACAGCTCTCCAGGGAGTTGAATCCAGTCCTTGTCTATAAAAATATGGACAGACTAAAAATATTGTTAAGATAATGTACACTAAGTATAAAAATATGTTAGAACGTATGCGAACATTGCTCTATATTAGATATTCTATTTTATTAATGCTGAAAACATAAATGCTAAAGCATCGCTCCTTAATTTCCCTCTAAAAATCTCACCTCTCCGCATGGAATCTAAATCTGCACCCTCTATATATTGCCTTATTATTCAAATGTTCTGCATATCTATTGTACTACCTGTCTCTGCACAAATAATATCTCTTTACATCTCTTACCTTATTCTTTACGTAAATTCCTTTGGGTGTGAAATTCAGTGCATGTCTCTAAACTATTGTACGTTTTCAAAATATTGTTGTTATCATCATTTTCCTATCTGCACCCAGTGGGCATTGTGTTGGCATTCCAAGCGTAGAGTATTTACCTATATCATTTTTGTTTTATAAATGGTAATTTAAGGAGTCTGACGCTTCATATATTTTTATTTTTTTAAAAGTTTTATTCATTTTAACAAATCAGTAACATACATAATTGTATTTTTGTTCCCGCAAAGCCGAAGCTTGTCTGCGGGTCACGTTTCATTTTTTTTTTCAAATTTATAAGTAAGTACATAATTTAATAATAAATGAAGAATAAAATACATTTATATGCACACTTAAGTTTTACTTGCTATTTTAAATATTTTTTTGCCTTTTTTTTAAAAATGAAATTAGGTTTTTTTCCTCACGTGTTTCAGCTGGTATAATTGTACAGTTTTGGTACTACACTACCCATTGTTCTATCTCTATAGTAGTTCTTATGTCGTGGTACCATCAGCTGCTGTGCCGATAATTGTCGGGTCACGATCTGGTGGGTTACTTTGGATTTAAAACTGCAATCGAGGAAATGATCTGTCATTATCTTATACTGACACTGTTTGTTAATTGGAAAAACGTTTACATTATCAAATAATATTTTATTTTTGTCTTTTGCCTTCATTAATCCAGCAACTGTGAAATATTGCAGCGTTTACCCACCATTTAAATAAGTGTTTCACGTCAATGCCGGAAATCGAACCCGTAGATAGTAACCGAATGTGGCAACTACCACACTACGAGGTCAATTTATACCCACTCGATTTTCCATTCCAGGGTTTTTACTTGAGAGAAACATTCTTATTTTATTTCATACACATGGATTCAAAATATTTTTTAATTAAAATAACTGTGCCAGAAAATGCGACCCATTTTTTTATAGAACGGGTTTTAATTTTAAATATACATTTGGACCCCTGTATTGAGTAGTCTTACGTGTCATGTACAAGGCTAAGGCGCTTGGAAAAAATCGTTTTTGTTTGTCTTGGAAATAGGATGTTCGATCACTGATTTTGGTTTATTACCTTTATGAGTCTAATCACCATTGTTGCAAAGTCCAAGAACAATGGCGCGTGATAACTACTTTTAACGACAGTGTAGATATCTGATCTTTCCTGCATTCTGCTTCAAGATTATGGCGTTGTAAACTAAAAAATGGGCACTGAAATAACAGATGTTCGATACTCTCTGAAGAAATATCATCGTGTGGACAATAGTCATCATTCCTTAATTCAAACCTTAATAGGTAACATCCCATGGCTTCGTGTCCGGTAAAAAATTGGGTCGTTTCGAAAGTACCTTGGTGATGACGACGGAAGTTTGCTGCATCAGCTAGCGTTGGAAAAAACATTTTAGTGATTTGAAGTTGAACGGCGTTTGAGCCTCGGACTTCTGATCCGTGAGTCCAAGACATTACCAAAGTACCACAACTCTCTTACATTTTAGATTAGATTCTTTAGATTATCTTTTAATTCCTTAACTTTATTTATTTAATTTGAGAACGTTCTTTAGGAGAAGATCCTGCAGATTAAGATTGCCTTCTATCCATCCTGACAGTTTGTTTGGGCATATCTTTTGTTCGTCTGGTACAAAATTGTTAAATAGACTGGAAACTTGATAAGCAGAGAGAGGGGTACAAATTAAGGTTTGATATATTTGGGTGATGAACAATATTGTGTGCATAAGCTCAAAGGATGTAAGCCTAAAGCGATGGATTAAAAAGTTTTAGACCTGATTCGAAAGATCAATAAACCTTTTAGTTTTGGCTGCCAAATACAGATTCAAATATAAGGAAAATAAAATGGTTCTACCCCAAAAATCTCATTAAATGTCAAAGGTATGGAATATAAAAATACGTATCGTCGCGTCACCTCGATGGTAAAAAAACAGAGCTAAATATACTAAGTTTTAAAAAAAAAACTTTCCTTGCAGTGGTCGCGCGGGTGACAATAATATAATATGCACACATGTCACACACTCTAGTAAAACGAAAGTGCTAGTACTTTTATTGAGTGATTTAAATCATTTTTCTTGGAGTCTATTTATTTTTATTTTTCATTGATAATTTACATAAAAGGTACGTGTTGTTTAAAAATTCTATACATATCTACTTTTACACATCTAGTAAATGTTATCACTGTAACTTTACAAAAAAAGAGACTAACTCTTGTGCTTGGAGAGTGACTTACACTGTTATAGTTGTTTATTTATAAGAGTTTATATAATTTTATATACGAGTACATGAGAAATAAAATAAAAACATAGGATATATAAAGAAAAAACGTAAAACGATAATACATTCATACTAATTAAAATTTAATGTAGTTTTTACACGTGTTCATAAAATTTCTTCAGATTTACTTTAAATTTATTTACTGATATATTATTTTTAATAGTTTTTAGTTCATTGGGAAGGTTATTTTAATTTTGTACATCTTTAAAGAAAAACCCATTTTGACCATGACTTGTGTGGAATTTGGGAATTTTAATATTATGTTGGTATCTGAGTGACTTATTCATTTCAAATTCTTTTATTTTTTCCTTTTTAAAAATTTGTTTTTTATAATTTATGTTATAATGAGTGTCTACTGTATGAACCTTAAATATTTTCAATAGACTTTCTGTATTGAATGTTGAGGGTTTCTTTAAAAATCTTTGTGCTATTTTAAGAGGGCTTAATGTATTAACATATGCACCACCCTATCCTACAATACCACGTTGTAACAAAGATTGTACAATTGAGTTTTAAGCTGTTTTGAAATCATTGATTTTTTAAATATTTCTTAATCTAATAAATATGTAAATAAATTTTATATTTCGTTTGACTAGTTCACTAATATGGTCTTTCCATTTCATGAACAGTAAAAAGCATTGGGTATATGTTAGCGTGGAACTCAAAAAGTTGTATCGTTTTAAGTATTTTTATAAAAACAGTGTGTTTGTGGTAGGTAGTCATATTTTTAATATAGTATTTAAGATTATATAAAATCATCCTTCTAAGGATGGATTGCCTTAATATAAAAATATATAAGATTATATAACTGAGAGATTGTCATACAAAATATTCTAATGTCTTTGGCCTCTAGGTACTATATACATATCAGCGGCGACTTTCCCTCATGTCCATTGGATCAATGTCCCTACCAATTTTTCTACTAATTAAAAAAATATGTACCTTAAATACATTATAAATAAAGTAAATAATAGTTTAATAAGGTTTTAAAATATTTATTTATTAAATCATTCATTGAAATATGTAAGTACCTATTCATCTTTTTATTTTTATACATGTGATAAAAGAATATTATTAGGAAAAATCACCGCACGCGCGGGTCATTTCTGTAACTGTCTCAAAGCTAATGTTTTCTCCCTACATTTTTGTAAGAAAAAAAAGAGATGAAACGTATCTTACGTACGTGAATATCAAAATATTTCGCCCAAAATCAGGTGGAACGCGAGCATTGTCCCGTAGAGATAACAATATGTAACAAGGAAGATTAAAATAAGATTGATAATAATAATTATACGATTAATATTGGCATTGGTATAGACTGAAAAAGGTACGAGGATAAATGAATAAAATTCAAATGTATTTTACATACCTACACTAAAGATTGACGAATTCGACTTAGACCGAAAAAAATTAAATCGTTAAATGGTATTTCGTGACTTTATGTATCATATTGGAAACATCTATATAGACATCGGTAAGTATATTAGTATATTTAAAAAAAAAAAATAGTGTGAAAATTATTGTGAAATGCATTTGTACCTATTTATTTGGTATAAAACATGTCCCTGCCGTTTTAACCCTTTCAGCTGCCACTGGTACATATTATATATTCAATTTCTACTATTATCACAACCGTTAATCACTTTTAATGGTTCATTTAAAATTTATAAAGCTCAATTACTAAAAAGTCAATCAATTTATTCATAAATATAAACGTATATTGTGTATGATAAACAAGGTTGTGTCACAGTACCTTTGTCATTAATTTCACAGATCAATATATTTGTAATGTTTTGTGGAATGCAGATAAATTTACGTGTCAAGGTCCTCTGATGAACTCTTTAGTAGTTATCGTTTCGTTTGAGTTTAGTTTATGGTCTGCCTCGCAATGATGTTTATTTATTTATTAAGGAAATCACACAGTCTTTGTATAAATACAAGGTAATAAGAAACAATTAAAAAATGAAGACCAATTACAGATTTCACATTAATTTATTATGAATGCAGGAGGAAAGGAGAAAATAATTGAATTATAAAAAAATTAACATTTGAAAATGTAAATATTAAATAAAAAGTACATAAAAAGGAGAAGACTTGTAAAGCTCCTACTCTACTTTCCTCCCCTCTCTCCCTGCTTCCATGATATATCTTAGTAAAAATTCAAAACCCATAATAATTAATTAGATGTAGGTAGTAGATGTTCATATAAATAAGTAAAAATTAAGAGTTGAAATTAAAAGTTATAATTAAAAATAAAAAAATTAAATAAAAATTAAAAGTTAAAATTAAAAGTTAAAAATAAAAAGTTGAAATTAAAATTAAAAAGATTAAATTGAAGGAGTAAACTAAAAGAAAAAAAAATGTTATGCAGAAGATAATTTAAAAACTATTTTTTTTTATTATTTATTAATTTATTTTGCTTTTAATTATCATATAATTAAGTTTGCAGTAAAAGGGAGGATCATTACAACTTTATGACTTGATGAGCTTGAGACTGAGAGATTCACTGTCCAAATTCAGATAAATCTGCAAGCGTAGATAATATGTACAAATTTAGAAGAAGCGAGGACTGTATGTGAATAAAGTGGTATGGTGCTTAAATATTCATTGTATTGATATGCCGCTATGAATCATTTATTTTTAATAAGCATCTGTGATTATAAATGCTATTAATCAATAAAATAATCTGATTTAGAATTTTATGATCAATTTATTGGATTGTAAAGTATATTATTATTGGTGCCAAGCAGACTTGAGAGTGGATCTCTGATTTGGGTGCCCCACGAATTGAAGTACTCTGTTATGCTGGAGATGGTTTAAATAAATTTCTGAGGTATCTTTACTAAAGGGAGTGCGAATACTTTCCGTGGTTATACCCGTCTGACTTCATTCTGACAATGCTTGGGTTTAATAGTTTGGAGAAAATAAGAAATGCATACTTGCTTTTGTATTTTTCCGATGAATCCGTGGTATTACGATTAACAAAGGAGTAATGGAGAGTATTTTTCTTAATGTTCCTAATGACTACCTTAGACATAGGCAACTTAGGCTGTTTTATCTTCCTGCTTGCAGAACCAACCTGCCGATGGTAATGCCAGTAGGAAGAGCAATGTCTTTACTAAACCGTATCTCTTCAGATATCGACATCTTTCATATTAGTGAAAAACAGTTCAGGGAAGATAGCATCCATTTTCTATAATTGCTGGGTATTTTTATTTTACCATCTTTGTATATTTAAATTTCTAGTATTAATTTTTTCGTGTTATGTATGCCTCGAAAAATTTTTTTAATGTACCTTGACGTATATAAAATAAATAAATTGAAATTGCCGTTAGAATTTTTCTGGGTTTGATTCCCTGTGAAATCATAATAGTTATATGTGATTTTTATCAAACTTTGGAGCTTTGTGTTATGATTTACTACTATTTTTGGGCCTCTTGGCCTATTGTAGTGCAATAATAAACAAAAAAATACATTTTAGCTGATCGTGAGTTTTAAATTAAAGCATTTTACACACTATCGTATGGCAGTTATACTTATATTATAAAAAGGTTAGTTTTGGTATTTTTTTATCATTCTTACTAATGTTTGTGATTTCCACATCTCCACAGTTTTAAAATTTGAGTAAAAACAAATTTAACCAAAGCAAGCATGCTTACACATTATTTGATGCTTTGTCATATGTCACATTTGTCAACCTACTGATGACTGCTTAATCAGCTCTACATTCCCTGATTTCCACACTCTCCAATAATTTCTTAATTTTAATGGACTTATATATCATTTTAAGTAATTTCCTTCGTCTTCTTGTGATATAACTCTAATTAAAAAATGTATATTTTTATAAATCAATAAGTTTTATTTAATTTTCATATCAATGAACAAATGGTTAAGTTTCTTGGCAATTCCGGTACATAAATTATTTGTATTAAATCCCCTCCGAATAAAAGGAATACCCTCTCCAAGTATTATCTATTTTATTTGAAATGTTTTTTACAACGAAACTTCAAAGGTTCTCGGTACTTTTATCTCATAAAAATATAAAATTGACAAATACCTAGTACTTTGAAATAAAATTTCAAAGATATTATATTTGAAGAAAAGGTCTTATTTAAAATGAAAATAAATACAAACGAAGTTCATAAAAATATTAAATATAATAAAAAAATCATAGTTTTGGTTAAATTTTTATAAATTATGCATGCACATATTTATAAAATCAAAGAAAAACGTTTTAGCCAAAGACAATTTTTTAAATAATTTAAAATGTGTTTGAATTTATTTCAACAGAGAGGGAAAACATTTTTGAGAAGGGCATATGGAAGTCTAGGCATTTACAGGGCTTACGACCTGTTATTGGCTGGTTTATGTGGCCACTTTACCCACTGTGTAACATTTGACAGGCGCCGTGGCGCAGTTGGTGAGAAGGCTATCTGTGAAACTGGCGTCGCGGGTTCGATTCCCGCCAGTTGCAAGAAAAAAATCCAAGATTTTTTTCTCAATTGTTCTGGGTGTTGTGGTGTATTTTTCATTACCTTCTTCCATATCCCCTCTTTCCCACCTGCTGACAAGCCTCAAAATAGAGGCTTAGCGGGTTATTCCTTTAAAAAAAAAAAACACTATTCTGCTCATGTTTGAACTTCCACATTTCCTCGACTCTTCTATCTATTGACTTTTGTCTGACTTATTGACTGGTTGCTCTGATGGCGATCGGGGCATTGAAAGCAGTGAATGTAAATTCAAAAAATAAAATACCCGAATCTTTTGAAAACAAAGATTTTTCTCTCTGTTGAAATAAATTTAAATATGAATAACTCTCTAGGGAAGAAATTCAGCCAGTCTGCAAGCATTTGGACATACTCAAACATTGTTAAAATGTGTTTATTGAAATATAGTTTCTTTCACTAATTATTCCAGAAAATTAAATAAAAATATTAGAGAAAATAATACTAAACGTGTTATAAGGATCAATAAAAATCTCAACAAAAAATTACTTCATGGGATTAAGATTTAAGGAAAATGTATTACTTTTATATTTCCGAATACTTTGTGTAGGTATTTATAAAAAACTTCCTGTAATTGTTTTAGTTACTGTATTACACACTGCATTATTTAAATACTATTTTTGTTTGAACATCCCTATTTATTCAGTTCTTTCTTTCATCCAATGGGAGATCAAAATCCCTGTAAATGCTTAGACTTTCGTTCTAAATTCCTTAAAATATAGATAAACTCCCAAGAAGTAAAATTCACTCCATGTTTTAATAATCATTTTTACATACATAATTAAAATTTTGGTTTTTGTAAAATACATATGTATTTTGTTGGAGTCTAAAACTATTTATTTAGGCTGAATAAAGTCCGTTCACCAAATCATTAGAATTACTTCAAACATTTTATTCAAGTCACATTTCATATTAAACTTTTTAAAACAATATTTTTTGTAATTCATTTGACGTTTTTTAAGGCTTTCTATTTCTTTTATTCGGCCTCGTGGTGTAGTGGCCAGCGCAGTTAGCCGACCATGCAAGAGGTCCCAGGTTTGATTCCCGACACGTTTTACCTGAAATATTTATTTGATAAGGTTTTTTTACAATATAATATTTCATAATCCCTGAACTGGCACCTGAAACGTGATACTGATCTGCTTACCTTCATGTAACAAAAATAATCAAGGTACGTTGCGATTTGTATACTAATACAGTGCCTTATTTCTCTTCATTATTGAAAAAAAAGTTACGATGAAACATTGACCATTCTTTCAGTACAAGGCAAGCTATTATATAAAAAATAAATAGTGTATTTCACCTTTGAGAAATCAAACCGGCAGATTTTGCTAAATCCTTTCGCTGAATTTCGGATACTTGTGATTTTAATTTAATAAATAATTATTTAATATTTTTTTTTAGATTGTATACATTCTAAAATCACAAACCTAAGAATTGAAAAACAAAAGTAAAATATATTTATAATTTAATGTTGTAAAGAAAAAATTGAAATCAGTAAGCAGTAAAAAATGTTTCATAAACAGTAAAGTTAAATTATGTATTTTTTAGCTACATATTTTGTTTCATGATAGCAATCGAGTTGTTTTTAAAAAGCACTCTACAAAAATATGATACTACTTATTACTTAAATAAAATAGTCCAGTCTTCCGGAAAAAAATGGCAAATTAAACTTTTTCACAAAAATTAAAATCTAAATAAGGCAACACAATACTGTCATTTACAGCATTAAAAAAAATATATCTACAAAATGGTGAGAATGCTTAATATGTCAAAATTAAATACATCGGTTCAGTTAGTTATGTTACACCCGTCTTAGTTATGTGTTTTTAAAATGTGAACATAATTTTAACTGCTATTCTTTAAAAATATATTTATAAACTTTATTTTATCAATGTTTTGTATCATTAGCGGAAAGGGAATGATGATGAAGATTTCTTTAATTTCTTTTGTACTCTTTTTTTCTACTTATTGGTAATCTTGACAATGTATTATTTCTGGTTTATGTGTGGCAACAGCAGTTAATTTTTTTCACGTATTTTATTTCTTTCTCCTTATTTATTTAATAAATAAAAATTTAAACACTACGTATTATTTTATGTTTTTCTCTGTGTTCGGGTGTATTATGAATAGAACTTTATGCGTGAAATAGAATCAGAATCCCATACGAGTGCTTTCGACTCGATGGCTACTCTCAAATAAAAACCTGAATAAGAAAATCTAGTGGAATTAACTCCACCTCATAAAGTAGTGGTTAGAGCTTTCACCTACCATGCTTAAGGCCCGGGTTAAACTCTTGAGATAGTCGACATGAAATATTGATATGAAATATGGGTCTTAAATATGCTCTGAAACGTTAGACAGATCATCTTTACTTCATGTAGCAGTCTATTCGAGATATATTTAATACTTTATTTAATAGATACACAAGAGAACTAACAAGCATGATTCGAAATAAAAGAAAAAAGACGGTTTGTTTTTTTTTCTCGTCATAAAATCAAATGCAAATTTATACACCTGCTTTCCTTTATTCATTCTCCACCACTCCTCATCAGTTTTCTTATTTATTCTTCCCACTGTCTCTTTAGTTTTCCCATATTTTTTTATTTAAATTTATATCAAGAACGTTATGACAAATAGTGAATTGCAAATGTTTAAATAAAAACCATATTTGTATTTTAACTGTCAACGTTTTTTTGTTCTCCTATTTTTCTTCTCTTTAAAATATATTAATCTGTTAAATATGTCAATCTTAATCAATAATTGTTTAAATTACTCATAATTGTATTTTTATATGGTTAAAACCATCGCTTTTATCTATTGAAATCAAGTAAATACGTGTAAATTTAAAGATATAGATTACACAAACATCACTCTGTCAGATTTAAAATTTACACTGAAAATGCATTATGTAACTTTAAAGACATTATAATAATAAATATGGACATCTCCCTTTCCCTCCTTATCCTCTCTTCAAGCATCCTTGTCTTAATTCCGCCCAATTTAAATAACTTACTGTTCTTAAAAATCTTTGATTATTTAAAAATATTTACGAGTACATAAAAATAACATTTTTATATGTATAAACTTATATGTATTTATTCACTATGTATTATATTTTATTAACTAACTTTGTATACTTTGTGGAAATCCGTTATTAGTTCTGAGTTTATACACTTTATCTGTTTGTTTACTATAAATATGTATGTTGAACTGTTGATTTCCCAAATAAAATTAAACAAAATTGATGGCAGGCCTCTTAATTATTAAATTTTTCTAAAATATTCTGTACGTTTTGACATTTCACCTTTACATCTGTTTGTATTCGAAATATATAAAATAAAATTAAAAGAGATAACTGATATACGCTGTATTTAGTGTATTCATGCAGCGCCCTATGCATCATCGGGTGTGGACAGGGCTAGGATGATAATGATTACTTTGAGAAAACTAAATGCTTTATCCACTATTTCTACATTTTAATATACATAATATGTTGGCTATCAAAACCCACTGTATTTGTTGCATTTGTCTGTACAATTTTAATGTTTTTTCAGTTCATTCGTTATATAAACAAATCACAATGACTTTATCAATAATGCAGATTTTATATATCATACTGACTGATTAAAAAGTTAGGAGCTTACCATTTTGCATATTGGTAGCGAACTGAAATATTGAATTGGCTGAAAATATGTACATGTGACATTGGCGTAAGTCATCCTCAAAGGAAATTTAAACAACCCTATTTTTAATCAATAAGAGTATAATTCGGTTAGATGATCCAATTAAGACATCAAACATTCATGAAAGTAGATGTAGATATTAATAATTTTTAATGACTACCTTTTTAGTGGCTTTTATCCCGGGCATTATTATGAAAATTGGGTGATTCTTATGTTTGTGTAATATTAATTAATTTAAAAAATATTTTTTATACTAAATACATACGAAAAACACTTCAATAAAAATTTTATGCGGACTGGTTTTAAAACACAACTGTTTTATTATCAATGAAATAGTAGTATTCTTAAACCGGTCTGCTCATTTATTAAACACAAAATTATTTACCAGATTGGTGCTTCAAATATTTATTTTTTTATTTAATATATTACAAACTAACGGTTTATTAAAAAGGTTTTTTTATAAATATTAATGAACTTCATAAGATCCAAGGTTTTAGTTTTGCTAGCATTTAAACTAATAAAAAAAAATGGAAATGAAAATAATTTTACATATCCTACAAAAAGGAATATTATTGTTGTTGAAATAAATTGTTTTAAAAAAGTATGAAAATTGATCTTTCTAAACCAATTTCAAACATAAAATGTTTATTTTCTTGATACGTAGAAAATTTTAGATTTTATTTTCATATTAGATTTTAGAATCAAATATTTTACTTATATTTATTGAAATAAAATAAACTATTCCATAGTTTGAACATTTAATTTTTATTTCTAGTTTATTATATATTAATTTATTTTATATTAATATACTCGGATACACATTATTTTTGCACATTTATATGGAGAGTAAATAAACCATTTAATATTTTAAGAATTTTAGTTATAGAAAAGATTAAAGAATTAAGTAAGTAATTGTTTACCTATAAAAAAGAAACAAAAAAATAATAGATTTTAGAAATGACTTAATAATATTTGATTGCGTTTTTTTTAAATGTCAGTAATTTATTTAGTAAAAATATAATAACATTATCTTGACTAAACCAGCAGTTTAATTCAAAATTTGTGGATATAAAAAAAACACCACTTAACGTCGAGGTATACGAATTAAAAAAATATTTAATGTTTTTTTTGTGCGAATTTTCCGTTCGATTGATAATTAAATTCCAAAAATAACTTGAAAACAATGGCAATAAATCTGTGGCATGGGTCCAAAAGGGCCAACGTCATAAATGACAATATTAAGGCGGAGTAATTTTACAGATATTTTGTGACGTTATAATAAACCGTTTGATGTATTTGAAACTATTTTAAATAAAAAAACACTACCACATACGCGTGTACAAATATGTTTTTTTTTTAATTGACACCAACCCTCTATGAAATTATTGTAAAAAAAAACCAAGATTGGCCCTTTTAGACCCACGACACAATAATACTGAAAGCAATCAAAGCAAAATTATTAGTCGTTTATAATGCAGAAATTTGTTTAGTCTCCCACCAGTCTGATGATGTCAGTCACGACAAAACCCGGTCACTGGTAAAAATGTATAAATAAAAGTGAAATAAAACTATGTACGTATTTTTATTATTGTCATTATTAATTGTGTTCAATAATTTCCTACCTTAACTCTTCCGTCAAACAAATGTCAGCTTCCGCAGAAAATATCCACAAAAATAAACTAATACGTTATTTAACTCAAAACAATGATTATTTTATTCCACCAAAACCAAATATTTTTTTAAAATTGTGTTTCGTTCACAATTTAAATGTAATAAATCGTACTTACATAAAAACTTTTATTTTATTGAATTGGGTGTTATTATAAATTATTTAAAGTAAATCGTTCGAATTGGAAATTATTAAAAATAAATAATAAAATGTTGAATATTTAAATTTAGTTAAGAACGGGACGATTGTTTATTTCGTTTGTTGTTTTTTTGACATTAGGAATACGCGATCATAAAGTCAAATCGAGGAGAGCTATGCGGATTGCCCACCGTTCAGTTTGGCTCGGCGCGCCGTACTGAAGCTTATGCGACTAACATAACGTGAACCACGTTGCCCGGTACAGAGGCGCATGTTCTCCGAGCATAACTTCGAAATTTTCTTGTATTGCAATCAACTGCGAACGCTCCTAAAGCTATAAACTCTTATTTGAAGAAGCAAATTACTCGACTCGAAGTACCTACTTACGTACGGCGCGACGCCGACACCTCTAACGTATAATGTCGTAACCCACAAAACGCGATTTTACAGGAGAAGGCAAAATCACTCGCAAACGAGTGGAGGCGTATATAAAAATAAAAAAAAGGCTTTAAATATATTTTTGTCCAGTATAAACCTTAACATGATCCGATTAAAAAAAATGATATGTTTATTTAATTTCAAATATTTTTCCATATAAGCTTACAAAAAACTTAAAATATTCTGCGGTTTTTGCAAAAATGTACCAACATACGATATTATACTTTGTAAAAGACTTAAAAAATATATTGTATAAATGACATGAAATATTTTACATCGAGATTGTTAGATGCCGACATAGTGGTGTTTGCATCCTTTTTAACCCTGGATGTAATTTACGTATTTTATCGTAAATGCTAAGTATACTACGACGATGGTTAGTGTAGTGAGTGTCCTGACGAAAAGACGGGTACGTTTCGAAACTGGTTAATTTAATATTAAAATTCGGTAAGTGGTTGTTTACTAATATTTACTCACATTAATAAAAAAAACTATAAATTTCAAAATATTCAACAAATATTCAAACCCATCCCAGGGTTAAAAGATTAAAATTTCAAAAAAGATTTTTTTTAATCAGTTGTGTTAAAAATGTAAAGATCAGCATTTTTCCCAAAAATAATTCATACAATCTGATCGCATAGTGTAAGTCGCAGAACGATACCTCTTACTACACGGAAGTTACTGCTCCTGAAAGATTTCAGGGCCCTGAAAATGCGCTCCAAACTGCCTCCGCTGGGAGGCACCTCTTCCCCGTGGAGTTGGGGGTTTTTATCCGTGTAGCAATTAATCACATTTTTACCACTGTCATTGCTCATTTGATACGTACGATCAGCCCAAGTCGAGATATTAGGGTTTCAAAGATTATGATTATAATTATTATTAAAGTCGGATAATTTATATGGCTCCATTTTTGTGAAAATCCCCTCAAGGGCGCTGTGCAATAAATAAATATCCCAGCACGTCTCGCAGCTACGAAGCGCATGGATGGTTGGAATCCTAGTTCCTCGTTTCCAATTAAGATCTATTTCAATTATAACAGATAGGAGCTTGATTACAGCGCGCATGGACGATAAGAATTCAGGCCGTCATTTACACTTTTTTTAAATTGATAATAAAGTTAAGTGTATTAATGCTATTATCAAAAAAAATAAAAATACTAAGGAGTAAGGTCGTGATGCAACTAAGGGCACGGACGATTGAAATTCTAGACCATATTGACAGAATTTAGGTATATATGATTGATAACATTTAAAAATGGAAACTAGATTACTAATCGTCCTGCAGCAACAAAGCGCATGAACGAGTGAAATTCTAGCAACTGAAAATAATAATAGTTAATTTACGAAAAATAAACATAAACAAAGAGCAGATAAGTAATACACAGCGCATTTGTCTATCATTCGAGAGGTCTCGGGTTCGATTCCCGACATGGTTGACATAAAATATTGATTTAAAAAGGTGTTTTCACACTAGAATACTTCATAGTCCTTGAACTGGCACCTGAAGCATAAGACTGATCATCTTACCATCATGTTATAAAAATGATTTTGAAAAAAGTGCGATTAGTGTACCATTGCAGTGACCTATTCACCATTGGATGCGAAAATGGAATGATAATGATGATGATGTTCATGCTAAGGAGTAAGCAAAAAAAAAACAAATAAATACGGCACTGTTTTAACATTACGGTTAACAAAATAAAGATAGATGTCCAAAGAGTAGATTTTGTAGATTGCAGGTAAATATATGGCTGCCTTGTAGCCTACTGGCTATTTGATCATTCCTGAAAGATGGTAGATATCCCTGTGTAGTTAGAGGGGGATAATGCCTATTGTTCCAATGACTTGGTGTCCATTTTGGTCCGCATTGTTTCGTTGTATGAGACGCTATATTCATGGTCAATTTATTTTTTATATTAATATTTGAAAAACGCGTGAATGAGAGGTTTATTAATCATTTTGTATTTTATTGGAAGGAAGGTATTTAATATATAATGGATTTATCAATTAATGTAAATTCACTTTTAGTAGCACTGTTGTAATTTATTCATTAGGGGGGCAGTTTTCCAGATAATCAAATTTGGGTACTTTTGCGTCAAAAATTGATGCATTTTAAATGCTTATAATGGATTCATGTAAATTTATTTATGTTGTGTATTTTGGTAATAATATTTTTTTTCTACCATTTGTTTGTAACAAAACTACATATTAACAACGTACAAATATTTTCTCAGGGTTTTTAAACAGTTAATCACTTAATTTCAAAATTTAAGCTAAGGCTGAAGAGGAACCATATTTTACACCCAGACCCGTGTGGTGGCTGAGCGCGAACTATGGTGCAAAATTGTATGGAAAAAAATCTGTAAATACAATGTATGCATTTTTATGCCAATATTTTGAGACCGTAAAGACATGATGACAGTCAAAAATCACCAAGAAATTTGAGTATCGGTTAACTTTTAATTACGTTTTCCGTATCGGGAAAATTTTTCCGAATTTCAAACATTCCGTTGTCCTTTGCAGCTCAAAAATATGCGCCATTGTTCTGGTTTTTAGATTTTAAAAAAAACACGGTTTTGGGCCATTCTATAGTCCGATTCCATAACAGTAACCATCCTTCTTCGTAGTTTTGTTCTGCCTGTCGGATTATAATAAAAAAACAGTACACCGCAAAGTAAATATGAAATTATCAATAATCGTAAATAATTAATTTCTCGGCCGCGCTTGAATTGCGAGGGAACACAAAAAATGGCTTCTTTGCCCAAATATTAAAATCAATGTTTAAAATTAACGAGATATAAATATATAATTTCTAAGAGTGGAGTGTATCGGACTTTCTTCTTATTAGATTATAAAATATTAAGCATGAAAATGTAAAAAAATCCATTCATAATAGTGTCCGATACAGTCCTTAACAATTTGACAAAAATATAAAGCAAATCATGAATGCAAACATTTGTAAGGGAAAAAGATAACACATTTATTTAGTTCGTTCTAACTTTTGTGCGATTTGCTACTACACTGGACATCAGTGTTTTTATTTATGTACTATTGTAAGCTTTAAAAAACCCATATTATGGTTTTGCATGTACAATTTAATAATGTGGTAACTTAATGGCAGCCAAAATCATAAATAAGATGTGGTACCTGAAATATCAATATTTTATGAATGACAAAATATTTGATCTTGCAACATCATTTGATATATAAGGTGGCCTCCGTGGTGTAGAGGTCAAGACGCGTGACTTACGCACTGAAGGTTCCGGGTTCGATTCCCGGTGAGAACACAAAAATTGAAAATGTGATTTATCTCAAACCTTGGTGTTCTGTGATGAAATTCACCACTGTTATTTGGCCTTCTGGGCTTTTGTGGTGTAAATATAAATATATATATATTTATTTGAGATTTTTTGAAAAATATATGTTAATCAAAAAACGTAGTGCTTTATATAATTGGTACACATATTATTTATATTTTTACGTATTTCATTGCTTTATATTTGTTTGATTATATATTAAACTATACTATTTATGTTTAAATAACATGTATTGTTGGCATATATATATATATATGTACTTTATATTTGCATAATAACGATTTTTAATTTCTTAC
Source organism: Micrasema longulum (assembly GCF_059751315.1). Lineage (NCBI taxonomy): Eukaryota > Metazoa > Arthropoda > Insecta > Trichoptera > Brachycentridae > Micrasema > Micrasema longulum. The sequence goes on along the minus strand of NW_028280056.1, from coordinate 83,769 downwards.
ATTTGATTGGCTAGGCATTTATAATTAAGTACTTTTAGTTTTTCGTTTTTATGTTATTGTTTTATTAGTATAGGACTACTTATGCTCTAAAGATAGAAAATCTTCATCTTAGAACAGGCTGTGCCATGTTAGATGGAGACTATCATTAACAGAGAACACTCCGTTTTTTAATTTTACATTATTTGGTTTTATATAGATTCCCTGTTTTTAAGTATGAATATATTTTTTTTTGCAAGAAATTTATAAATAAATAATAAATAAATAAATATATCTATACATATACTAAATACCCATAATGTTAAAATCAGTTAATCAATCGTATTATAAGGAAGAAGTGAAAATATATATTTGTAATTCTTTTTTGTGTATCACTTATTAAAACTGTTGTATAATTTTTATTTGTTATTTGTATGTAATACTAAAAATATAAACTCATTAAAATTAAATCAACGAATTATTGTAAGACGTCACTCTCTTATATGAAGAAAAGAATTGTTTTTTTTTTTTTACGTAATGGGAAACGTTTATATTAATACACAAAACTTATATAAAATTTGTGGTCAGTCAATATTACATGGATTATATCTTTATCTAAATGAACTATTTATTAAAATCGAATTGCAAATGATCCATTAGTACCCTCAGACTTAACTATTATAGCCAATATCATTATTCCACAATTGCCTCCGTAGTGTAGTGGTCAAGACGCTTGACTCACGCACGAAAGGTTCCGGATTCGATTCCCGGTGAGAACACAAAAAAATAAAATGTGATTTTTCTCAAGCCTGGGTGCTCTGTGATGTAATTCACCACTGTTAGGCCTCCTGGCCTGTTGTGGTGCAAAAAAAAAATATGTAAAAAAAAAATGTATTGCTGAAAATAAATTTTTGTCAACATTTTTTTTCAGTTAAGTGCAGGAATACGGCGTTTATTGCAAAAAATACAGTACATTTTTGAAATACAGAATGCGTGATTACAATTTTCAAAAATGTATTGAATGTCAGTTAACATTATTTCAGTATTTCAATAAATGAAATAAAAATAAATAAATGTGTAGGAATTATAAGGAATTTAAAGAAATATTCCTATTGGGATCCATTAAACACGAAGGATGTTTGTAAACATTAAAATACATTTTTTTTTCATAACCAAAAAATAACATCCTCATATTTTTTTAGAATATTAATATTTAGTATAAAAATATTATAAACCTAATTAAATAAGTGGTTAAATACAAATGTTTACTAACATTGATTAAACGAAGGTATTTCTTTTCTTGTAAGAAAACTAAGCGTCGTAGTTTATTGCATGAGAAAACTCCAATGTTACGAGAAAGTTTAATTAAAAATTTAATTTTAACACTAATATCACTTTGATCTTTTTGACCCTCTCGTGCACGAATTATGATGATGAAAGAAATTTTTAAATTATAATATTTGAATATATTTTTAATGAAAAATTGCCCTTGATACAATATGGCCACATCTATGCACTTCATATGAGGAGTTAAATGTTCAATAAAAAATATATCATTAAAATAATTTAATACAAAAGGAATACATAAATGCAACAAAAGTGGATGTGCAAACATAGGCTGAATGGTGAATGTTATATAGTAAAATGGCTACTTAAACCAGCCAACGTCAGATCATCATCATCATCAACATTTCCTTTTCTCTCCCAATGGTGCATAGGGCACTGCATTGGAACAAAAATTGCAGCATATCTTGATCATTTTAGTAACATGAATATGAAATGATCAGTATGACGTTTCAGGTGCCAGTCCAGGGATTATGTACCTAATATTCTTGTATAAAAACATCTTCTATATAAATGTTGTATGTCAAATTGGAACCAAAACCTCTTGCATGATAGGCAAATCCGCTTACCATTACAGCACGAGGACAATATCAAATTATAAGCCAGGTAAATGACTAAACTTGAATATTTCCTTCTCTTAGATGTTATTTATCTCTGCTGTAATTTATGTATCTTTAAAATTCTCTAGGAGGTTATATCCTGTCTTTTTTGACAATAATTTGGACAAATTCAAAATATTGTTACTAAAATTGACTGGTTCAAGTATAAAAACCGAAAAATATTTTCACGCGTCGCCTAGTACCTATGCAGGTGAAGTAATTCGGCAAGTGAATCTCACCCGTATCAATAAAGGTTTAAGCTCATTAACTCAACAAAAATTAACCGATGGAAAATTCAAAATAATATGGATGTTTAAACATAGGCAGAATGGCGAATGTTACACACTTAAACCAGCCAATGACAGTTCATAAGCCCTGTTGATGAATGTTTTTATTCTTCAATGCTCGTATTTTCTAATTTTAGATAAAACATGTTTTTATGTATGTTTTTTTATGAAAATATAGGGAAAAAAAAAAAAAGTTTTTATTTCATATTTTAATTAACGTGGACAATATGCAACATCGGGCATAAAAAAGTAAAAAAAAAACAAAAATTTAAGGAAAACAAGAAATAACAATTCGTATGAACATCTTTTTATCTTTTTATTTATATCCCTACAGAGATGAGGTAGATTTTTTTTTTCTCAAATTCAGGATTATGGATATTCGAGCGTTTACAGGGCTTATGACCTGTCATTGGCTGGGTTAAGTGGCCACTTTAAGTAGGTACTACAACATTCCCCATTCCGCTTATTAGCGAATATCCACATAGATAACATTTTTGATTTTTGTATATATGTTACTAAACGAGAAACCATTCACAAGCGAGTTGGAGCGCCATCTATGTATTGATATTGAAGTTAAGTATTATTTTTATCTAATAATGAAAGTTGCGGAATCAATTATAACTTCAAATCTTTCAAAAAAAAACAAAGAAATCACCATTTGAACTTTAGGCTCAACACACTTTTGACAGAATACGTGACTTTTTGTTTCAAATTTTACAGAATTTTTTCATCCTGGTGGCGATTTTTTAAAATAAATTATAATGGCTTGTATGTATGCAATATAATAAACCAGTCGCCGAGTGATAAACTTGTTTGAAATCACTTTTATACACCGATTATCGGTATGAAGCAAATCGTCTACATTGGGCATTGTAGGGTTAATAATTACTCACAGTTTGTAAAGGTCCAGTTTTCATAATTAATGACTCGTACGGAGGAGAAACAGATGTTAAAAAAAATAATTTACAACCGTTGGAAATAAAATTTAAAATTGATATCGTGTATTCATCTGTGGTGAGTTTTTGAACCATAAATATGACTAAAACACACTGATAATGAAACAGCATCCGGTCAAAGATGACAAATTTCGGAGGCCTCAAATGAGGTTTTAGTGTACAAAAAGACAAAGGGAAAACTAATTAAAATATTCTACCAAATACTTTTTCAGTCCGGCAATAAACCGTCCTTTGTTACAGCCGGTGTCATTAAAAAAGTGTGTTTATCTGTAAGAAGATTTATACAAGTTTATGAAGAAGTATTTTTATCAACAATATTTTGAGTTTGTCCAAATTTTTGTAGACAAGGACTGGATTCAACTCCCTGGGGAATTGTTAACATTAACATATTACAACAGAGATGAAGAACATTTTAAAGAAGGTAAGCATCAACAGATGAAAGAATTGAAGGAATATAGATGTTCAAATATAGGCAGAATGGTGAATGTTACAGTGTGTAAAATGGCCACTTAAACCAGCCATTGACAGGTCATAAGCCCTGTAGATGCCTTGACTTCTATATATCCTTCTTTAAAATGTTCTTCATCTCTGTTGTAATATGTTAAAGTAATTTTATTATTGAATATATATTTGTTCATTTCTAATCTTTTGCATTTGTTAAATTTAACAAAATTTAAATTATCGTCAAAAATTTTCTATGTGTGTATAAGTGTTCTACACTAATATACAAAAATATTGTCAATATTTCTGGATAAACTGTTTGTATACCTAAAAAAATAAATTAATTAATAAGGATTCTGTAGGTAAAATAGTGAAATAGAACCATAACCCCGGATGAGTGTTTTCATGTTATAACCCTGAAAAAAATCGAGTTGAGAGGATACAACCAAAAAAATGTCTTATAAGTGAATAAGTAATTTTTAAACGTTTCAACGGCGTGACGCTATAAAAACAATATTTTTCTATCATTAGAAATTTTATGCGAGAAATTTGGCTTTGATTAATTTTCATAATTGAAATGCAAACTGCTTTTATCGTTTCTTTACATTGTGTTTTATCAAAGGCGGAAGGATCAAATATTAATAAAATTCGTGTCTCTCTGAAATGTCCTTTGTAAATACAGCTCCTATTATATTAAATTATACCTTTAAAACAAGGAGACATTGTAAAATGTAGCCTTGTTTAAGAGGTATATTTTTAAAATCTCGTTGTCTTTGTCTCGTGTTCAATAATTTTTTTCTGGGTCCAGACTTATAAAAAATACAGTTTTTTTTATGTAAAATAGAACTAGAGCCTTGGACGAATGCTTTCCACTCGACGTCTGCTCTCAAATAAAAACTCCGAACAAGGAAATCGAGCACAGACAAATCCACCTCAATGTGTAGGCGGTGGCGCCTTTGATAAAACACAATGTAAAGAAACGATAAAAGCAGTTTGCATTTCAATTATGAAAATTAATCAAAGCCAAATTTATCGCATAAGATTTCTAACGATAAAAAAATATTGTTTTCATAGCGTCACGCCGTTGAAACATTTAAAAATTACTTATTCACTTATAAGACATTTTTAAACAAGAATTTTTTTATCGAGTCGTTAACTTCTCATAACAATTACTTTCAGCGCGCGTCTCTACGCCAACGCCTGAATATTGAATAATAATTTAGTATTTTAAGCAGTTCTTTGTCAGCCTAGTGATGTAGTGGTCAGCGTGTTTGCCTACCACGAAACATTTACATTCTATCATTTCTTCAAAATATTTTAAATAATCTCACTTCGCCTGTTTATCTGAGAGAGCTCTTCGAAACCTCTACCACAGCATGGGCTAACTCTTCACTCTAGTAACGAGAGAACCCTTTCAATACCAATTCACTGCTCTAATATCATTGCCTCCTTTTTTACAGTAGTAGCTGTTCGATTACGAAATATTTTACTCTCTACGTTAAAGACGCCACTTCTTTATTTAAATTCAAATCACATTTGAAATATCACTTCTTGAATATTTTCGTTTTTCTTTTCTCCACCCTCTTTCCTTTCCTCTGTATCCCCTCTTCTCATCATAGTATAGTGTAGATATTTCGTCAATTTTTTTTTCTTAAAATTATATGTTCATTAAAATTTTGTCTTTAAATGAAAATATCATAATATATCAACAATATATTCATCTATAACTGATTTTCTGAAATCGAATGTTTTGGGTAGGTAGGAAGAAATCGCCTTAAGGCAATATGCCCGCCCTTATGCATATGTGTGAAAACTGTTTGTGTTTATAAAATGCTTAAATTAGTTCAAATCATATTATCATGAAAGAGGTCTCGGGTTCGATTCACGACATGGTTAACATGAAATATTCACTAAAATGTGTTGTGTTTTTCTTGCGCGTGGTAAAAATTAAAGCAATACTTTTATTTAGAATTTTCTAAAAAATGCATAAAAAATTAATAAAAAAGATTTTAATAATAAAAATAAACTACTTTGAGCGATGTCACGAGTTCTTTTGAATCAACCAATGATTTTCGGTTTACGGGAAGCTAATACGCCAATCAGCAGAACTCACCCTAGAGAACTTGTAACATTACAGGAGGAGTAAGTTTTGAACCTTGAAAAATTTATACGCTCATACGGAAAATTATTTTTTTGGCTTATTTGAAAGTCTGTTAACAAATAAAAAAATACGTGTTTAGTTGGACTGTAAGAAATTGCTAGTGGCAATAAGTTTGCCATTTAACCATGTATACCTTTGTTATAATATTTGTATTTATCACGTCAGCCTCGTAGTGTAATGGTCTGCGTGTTTGCTTACCACGGAAGAGGTCTCGGGTTCGATTCTCGACATGGTTGATATGAAATATTTATTTAAAAGGATGTTTTCATACTAGAATATTTCATAGTCACTGGACTGGCACTAAACGCGTGAGACTGATCATCTTACCTTCTTGTAACAAAAAATGATCAAGATGCACTACGATTAGTGTACCAATGCAGTGCCCTATGCACCATTGGGTGCGGAAAGGGAACGATGATTATGATAATGAACAATTCATTCCGTATTCTTTATTAAACATAATAATTTTATAATATCTTGATTAGGTTTATTAAAGCTATAAATAGTTTTTATTTTATCCCTTTCAAAACTATTTAATTTTTACGACGTTTTGAGCATGTCCAAATGCTTGCAAGTTGGCTGGATTTCCTTCCTAGAGAATTATTCATATTTAAATATGTTGCAACAGAGAGGGTTGCAACAAAACCTTTATCAAGTGTGTTTATCACCCACATGATAAAGGTTTCGGCTCTTTTACTTCACAAAGGCCAACAGATGGAAGAGTCCCGGAAATATAGATGTTCCAACAAACACAGAATGGTGAATGTTGCATAGTGTGTAAAGTGGCCACTTAACCTTGCTTGTTTTACTAGTAATGACTTGGGACTTAGGATATAGAGATTTAGTAAATATCATTATAAAATACATAATTTACTGCCTTAGAACGGGGAAGCTATCCCTAGTTAGGCAGTTTCGATGAACCAACAGCAAAAATAAAAAATATGTATGCTTACTTTTACTACTGAATTAATTTGTTGTATAAATAATTACTTGGATATTGCTGTAATAAATATGTAAAATAATAAAAAAATAAAATAAAAATTTAAAAACCGGCCAATGACAGATCATAAGTTCCGTAAATGCCTAGAACTCCATATTTCCTTCTCAAAAATGTTTTCCCTCTCTGTTGCAAAAAAATTAAAGATTTAATTTAATTTCTTTGGGTTGTCTTTTTTAACATTAGTATAGCATCGCTTTATTATTTATTATTTAAATTTGTTTTTTTACTCCCTTGTTTATTATTATAGCTTAACACGGGCACAGCGCTATGTGAATGAATTTTTAATGAATAAATTTAAGCATTATGTATATTTTATTTGAAAACGAAAATTTTCTGGTCGGATTTATTTATTGTGAAATAGAATAAGGCCTTTATGATTGTGACGTCAAGATTCGTGACAATGTTCTAATGGAATTTAAACGGTCACAAACAAAGTTCATAATTTAACCAAACTTTGACGTATTAGGGGCGTGGCCAATGCAGTGACCATTTTAACAGAAATTTAAAAAAATAAATTTAAAAAAAAAATGTTAAAAATAAGAAGCAAAAAAAAAATATTTTTACTCGACAGTATTTCAAAGTAACTTATTTAAAACTTTTCAAAAAGGGATGATTTCGTTTACCATATAACGAGACACCCTAGACAGGCGCACACTAGAAAGAAATCTTCTACAAGGCATGTTCAGCAAGTAAGTGTACTGGGATCATAGCCAGATGTTTTTTTTTTAGAGTTGGTAACGCTAAATGGTAAATAGGTATTTTCTCCTCACATAGTCCTTACACAGCCTTAGCTAAGGCGCTCGCTCTATTCATTTGATTGGGATGTTATGAATCACCCTCCGTATTTTCCTAACTTGGCTCTTTCAGATTATCATCTTTTTACCTTTCTGAAGGCACACATGGGTGGAATTAAATTTTTAATTGACGAACAGGTGTAGATAGAGGTTCTGAATTGGAGAGAGGTGCTGGCGGGAGAGTTTTTAGAGGAGGGCATAAAAAAGCTTATGCTTCGACTCACCACATGCATTGAACGGGATGTCGGTTATGTGAAAAAATTTTCAACAAGTGTATCAACAACATCCGGTTTTTTTTCAAATACAACTATTCTAAAAAAAAAAAAAAACTTAGTACACTTACTTTCTAAACATGCCTTTTTAGTGTACGAGAGATGAAAAATGGCTGCGTGACCAGAAAACATGGTATTTTAATAATATTTTTTTGTTAAAATACAAAAAAGCAAATTCAAGGTGATTTGGAGTCTTATACTGTTGGGTTAAGATATTCCAAAGAAATTTTAAGTGAAATATATTTTTTTATATTCTTTAAAAGTTCAAATAGGAATGATTGATTTGCAAATATTTTTCTATACTCCAGAGTTCAGAGTCAACACTTTGCGAAGGAACTGAACAAAGGTTTGCCTTTGACCTAATAAAGCTCAGCCTCATCAAGTAAATGTAATCACTAGATCTCGCCCAGGGCACTGCAGATTAAACCAACACCTTGCTAGAATGAACCTTTCGGAAACTTATAGCTGTAGGTTGTGCAGTGCAGATGAGGAAACACTTATGCATATTCTATGTGAGTGTGATGCTTTGACGGAGCCTCATTTTCGGGGGACTATTTTTTAAACCTGAGGATGTTTAAGAGCTCGCTTCCTGCCTAATAGCCTGATACTTTACGGATCTCGGCTTGGAGGGGAGAGATTTAGCAAAACTTAAACTCTCGCCTTCCGCGCAATAGCCAGGGTCTTTATAGTTTTGGGCTTAGAGGGCGAGAACCATTCACGGAGACCCGTCACAATAGATATTCACAGGTCGCAGTGACGTCAGGAGCTTGCATAGAACTGACCTTTAACACTAAGAATACTCTAGAGTTTATAATATTATATAATATAATTATCATCAAACTGTATTACATTAATATATTATATGTAAAAAAATAATGATATAATCAATTGTAATCTCCATGAACTTCTGTGTTTTCACTTAGGTCGTACGGTCTTAATTACCCATTTTTTTCTGTTAAGTTGAATAAAAGTGTCTTTGAAAATTGTACAAAAATCATTGATATTTATTTTAGAATTGCATTATGTTATTTGTAAACGTAACGATGTTGTGAGTTTATCAACCTTTTTGCGGTACATTTTTTGCGATGTTTAAATGGAATCAAAACAAGTTCGAAGGTTTTCACGGCTTTTCAGATTCGTGCGATATTTTCATATGTATAAAGAGATGGGATATATTAAAAAAACTTAGTTATATAGAGATTAGATAAAAATAGTAAATTTTTGATTTCCACACTAATTTCTTCTTTTTTAAGGATGTATTCGTTTTGATTTCTTCATATGTACTTTTCCATGAACATGTATTTTTTTGCAAAAAAAAACATTTTATGAAACAAGTTAAATAAACATTAAATTATATATAGACGGGAGAAAATCCAGCCAGTCTGCAAGCATTTGGACATACTCAATACATTGTTGATATAATTTTTCGTTCGATCAAAAACAATCAATTTTCTCTGATAAAAGAGGCCATATAAAAAGAGATGACAGAATGCGCCTCAAAACACTATGGTACCTGGCATTGACTATAAACACACAAACCGTTACAACACAAATCTGCCGACTGTAGAACAGAACGAATTCCTCTTACGAATACAATACACTAAAGACACTAAAACTTTATCAGCCCAGATGATAGACGCTGTAACGCTTTCCGAAACGTTCGCAAGAAGGAATATAAATTCGCGGCATAATAACCTGTAAAAACCTCACAGGGATCCATGATTTATTGATATATGAAATACAACTGATTAGTTACTTTGAATTGTGTACAAAATGCGTTAATAAATAGAAATAAAATTACCCTAAAATGAAAAACGTGATAAAAAAATAAGCATTCTAGGTAATTCTCCGTGGAATATTTAAGCAAAGTAAATCTTTTAATAGTAACACATTAATAATGCTTCTCCGTACCGAGAAATAGTATTTTTAGGATCAACCTTTCCATGGGTGGAAAAAGCTCTACCCGTAGTTTGGAAAATCTCAGTTTACTTATTTTGAAATACAGGTTATTTTCAGGATTTTCTTTTTATGTAACACAATCTAGACAAACTCGTTATGGATACATAAAGCACATCCGATAAAATAGAGTCTCAACTCAAAAATTGTGATTTTTAAGTTAGGGTGTTTATTTTGTTTTTAAGCTCTCCCAGAAATTCTTATTTTTTTATTATGATTCTATTTTATCGGAATGTTTGTCGCGAGAAGAAAAATTAGCAGTTCACAATGGAGTCCTGGTGTTGTGCTGACCCTGATGTATGCTAGAAAAGTTTGGATTAAAGTAGTCTGAATGTTGTCATTATGCGATCTCTCAGGCAGATGTGTGGTTAAACTATGTACGGTAGATGCACAAATGTCGAGATCCGTACATAAGCATTATCGAAAAAGTCAAGAAAGGAGCTCTGCGTTGGTTTTGACATGTAGAACAAATAGACAGCAAAATATGGCCAAAAGATTAACGATGCAAATGTAGATGGATGTAGAAATAGCGGAAGACCAAGGAAGACTTGGCATGACCAAGTCTAACAAATATTTGAAGATGAACATGTCAAAAGTCGACATACAAGACGTATGCATATAGAGGAAGTGATATCTGTATGCAAAGATAGAGTGATGGCGTTCTACCCTCTCTACCGACACTTTACGGAAACGGCGTGATGGTTTGTTTATTTGTGTTTATCGTATGTGATTATGTAGTTTTTAGATAACAATTAAAATCGTGTTTATTTTATAAATCTCAGAGTCATAGGTAAATAACGTTAGAGATATTTATGTTAACACCCATTTATTACAACAATGTTTGATTATGTCCAAATGCTTGCAGACTGGCTGGGTTTCCTCCCTAGGGAGTTGTTCATATTAAAATTTATTTCAACAGAGAGGGAAAACATTTTTGTGAAGGGAATATGGAAGTCTACGCATTTACAGGGCTTATGACCTGTCATTTGAGGAAATGTGGATGTTCAAACATGGGCAGAATGGTGAATGTTACACAGTGTATAAAGTAAACCAGCCAATGACAGGTCATAAGCCCTGTAAATGCCTAGACTTCCATATTCCCTTCTCAAAAATATTTTTCCCTCTCTGTTGAAATAAATTTAAATCCCATTTATTTATTTTAGATTTGTTAAATTTTAAAAACGCACAGCAGCCCCCTTGCGGTGATTCTTACTAAAATAACGTTGTATAAATAATCCAACTTCATATCTCACTAAACGCGCCCAAGGACGTATATGGACCACAGGTGCGGTGTATAGAGAGCAGAGAGTAATACTTCTAGGAAGATCAACATTATTATACTAATATTTTTTTATATATGGTACAGTTGGTACAGCATTTATTTTATATTCATTTTGTACATATACGTAGGCAAAAATTGTAAATGTAAATGTAGTCAATTTTTAATTCATGAGTTGTATATTCAAAATTATGTTATTGTAACTGAATTGAATTATTTTTGCCTATGGGAACTTTTTACAAAGTGATACATGGTAAATACAAAAGCTTAAATAATATTATTGTATTGAGTTTAAAAACATAATAATATAATATTTTTTGCGAACTATGTGGGTATGCATGGGTCAAGTATTGTAACAACTTCTACATCCTTTTCCCCACAATCAGTGTGCACTTCCCACCTCAGTATCCTTTGATCACCCGCTACATTAAGACCTCGTGTCATACATCCCGCGTTTATTTCGTTAAACGTGTGTGCCGCATTATAATTTTTTTTTTCCACTTACTACCAGTGTTGAGCTCCAGGTCAGGGCCTGCTTCTGTGTTGGTGCCACCTCAAGTGTCAATTTGGATCCGACAAGTACTTCAAAAATGAGAACCGGGCTAGTGGCATCCATTCCTAATCCATCTCATTTGTTGGGGTTGTGACCGATTGATACTGTATACCGCATAGCTAGGATACTAATTTATTTTAATTAAATTTAATTACATTCAACTCCGATTAATTATACCTTAGAAGCGCTAGGGCTTCGCCCCCCGCTATTCTGCGCCCCGCATCCGCGTTGGAATTCGATTTTCTACCAAATATAATGATGTCGCTCTTTTTTTATCAAGTTATTGATTATCCCATCCCCGTTAACCGTTAAAAGTGTTAAATTTTTTTTTTTTAATAATAGTTACACCAATAGAAAATAAGAGTGTGTTACTACTTATGAAAATTTTAATTTTATTACTATAGGTACATAATTTGGTTTTTTATTTTAGTTGAGTGTATTTATTATTACTTTGTCTTTAAGTACCTGTTTTTCTGTATCAAAATGATTTTTGACTCCCAAAAGTCCAGCAAAACAAAAAAATGTGTGATTTAACAATTGAATTTTTTTTTCAAGTCATTTATATTGGCACGTTTTTGGTTTAAAGCTTAATTTATTTCTAATATTTCATATTAATAAATTAAAAATAACTAAAATTAAAGTGTTTCATACAAGTTTGTAAACGAATAAGTATTTGGTATTTTTTAAAATGTTAAATTACTAACGTATTCCTATAGACAATCACTTAGGATTGGTACTCGCAAATAGGCGAGTAACCGGACACTAGAGATATACAGAAAACGATATCCTGAAAGCTTACACGTTTCTAGAAAGCTTAATTGCTTGGAAAAAAAACATCATTTCCAACGCTGTGGGTATCTGGGTCTTATATTTTGTGGAGGAAATGAGTTCAGAAGTACCGGAATAAAGAGGTAAAAGTTTCTTCCAGAAATACAGAGATTTTATACAATTGGGGTTTATTTCTAAAAGCTAAATAATGTATTTTGAAAAAGGTTAATATTTCTTTCCCTTTTATGTAAAAACTGACATAATTCTAAGTTTTATTTTTGTTGTTAAAATAAACCCTTTGGTAACTAAATTGATCAAATAAATCGTAAGCATCTAATGACATGTGACGAAAGGGTTTGAACTGTCTGTTGGTTCGCAATGCTAAATTACATTCTACTAGAGGGTAAGATTCTATAAAATGCTGCGAAATGACTAGTTGCATAACACCGGCAACAATACTGACTACTTGACTAGTCCAACTCTTTAGCATCCACGTCGTGAACCCTGGGCAATGAGATCACACTAATAACGGTGTGATCACAGCATATAACGAGAGGATGAAAGACGATATTTTATAGCCTACAAACCAAAACCAAACAGCTTAAGGAAGGTAACTCTGACAGAAAAATTGACGGGAAACTACTCTGGTCATCTTTTTCCAGGAATCACTATGGCGTGTACTATAGGGAAGGACAGTTGAGTAGCGTAGGACAGATATGTTTTCGCTGCAGTGATAGCCAACGTTGGCGTTGGGGGGATCTGCAGAGTCATCAGAGGAAGAAAATGATATGACGAAAAATGAATTGCTTTATTGAATAATTTTATTTAAATTTTAGGTTAAATTAAATTCAATAGAGCATAAAATTACTTTTTTAAAGCGCCTTTGAGGTATTACGAAAATTGCACCGTAAAGGATCCAAAATAATCATTGCCGACGGGTTGTCGTACCGTAATTAGAGTAAGTAGTGTCGTGGACTCCAAATCCGGAGGTCCGAGGTTTGGATTCCGCTCTATTACAACTTATTTTATTTTCTAACACGTTTTTTTTAACGATGTGAAATCATTTAGTCAGATGAATCTCTTCACAACAATAAAGGTTTCAGCTCTTTAACTTCACTAAAATCAACAAATGTAAAAATGGAAGAAATATGGATGTTTAAACATAGGCAAAATGGTGAATATTACACAGCGTGTAAAGTGGCCACTTAAACCAGCCAATGACAGGTCATAAGCCTTGTAAATGCCTAGACTTCCATACTCCCTTATTTGAGGTATTCTCCATCCCTGTTGTAATTTGTTAAATACATTACACATTAAAGAACAAATATTAAAATTAATTAAGTCATCAGTTAAATCGGGCAATGACTGGTTTAAGGCTCTGTTATCGTCTAAAATTCCACATTTTCTCTTACAAATAATTTTGGTCTCTATTTAAATACTCAGAACAAAATTTGATAGAAATAAATAGCTATGTTTTTTTCTAACAATAACCGTTTTTTGCCGCTCTCAATTTCTGGACTATTATGGAAAATATAAAATGCGCCTTCAAAATGGTAGAGATAATTTATAAACGTCCCCTACCACTTATCTCCTCGGGTTTCTCGATTGTTCGTTTTTCTTTCCACTAACTTCTACAGCATTCTATTTCAACGCCAGTAAGTTTTTCATCCCCGTATCGTGTTCTCACAGGGGGCAGATATTTTATTTCTCAACAAAGCAATCTCATTTTTTAAAGTAGACATAAAATAGGCGGGCAATGAAAAATCAGGATTGTAAAACTTACTAATTAACTAACTAACTCGATGTAAAACTAAAGTTTTTTTATTATTATATTATTATTTAAAACAATTTTAAGCACTACAAACAATGACGTAAAATTAAATAGACCCATTTCTAGCATTAAAATATGGGGTTTCAATACGTGAGTAAAAAAAAATGACAGCCTCGAAAAAGTCGATTAAAATTAAAATATATAAAATTCAAGAAAAAAAAGGGAAAATAAAAGTTTTATAATAAAAAAATACACAGCCTATAACTGGGAGGGCGGATCGTCGGTGGCAGAGCGATGGAAGACCTCAATGCCTATTATGTTCAGTGATATTCAGTCGTTGGGTGCCTAGACCCGGTTCGGTTCCGGATGCGACGTTTATAGAGTCGGTGTTAAGACTTGAAGCGTTAGCGGGATCACCTTGTCTTTAAGTTACCGTTGCAGTATTCTATGCGGCATACATGGGAAAATAAAAATTTGTTTAGAATATATTGCATTGATTTTAAAAACTAAATTTATTTTTAACGGTTACTTTTATTTGTGGTCATAATGTCTTGAGCTTCGAAAATATTACAAGTGAATGGTTTTCGAAAGGGCCTTTTAGAACAAACAAAGACTCTCGATTGCCTGACGGGACGGATATTTATGGCTTAACTTCAACTACCCTTGCAAAATGCGCATTTTGGGTCCTTGTAACTTTATTACTAACGGTCCTTTTTTTAAGATAGACTGTGTACAGAGAAATTATTTTTATAAAAATGACAAAATTGATGGATTTAGCATAGCGGTATTTTCGGTCAATATCAAACTTTAATTGCTTTTAAACTGTGATTATTAAAACAGATTTCATTCGTAACTTCCACACTAAACTAAAACGCTACCAACTGCTGCAAAACGGAAACGTAAATCTAACTTTCTTCGCTCAGCGCTGGTACCGGTTAACCGACACGACAAAGTAACGACATTCAACGCAAACGTAAATTCAATTTGCGTTCATTAACACGGCTAGATTCAATCAGTATTGTCCGCAAATATTTATTATAATCGAATTATTGTTATGGTTAGCTTTTAAGTTAGTTAGTTAAATAATTAATAATAAACTCTACATAATAGATTATGCAACTAAATAATTTATTTTAACGCCACCTATGTAACAAAACTTCTGATAAGTTCAATTCAATGTTCACCCATACACTGAAAACAGTTCACCGTAATAATAATAATAATAGTTTGTGAACAAAATATATTTTTTTTTATCTACTACATACATCATTATGTAATAGATTTTTCTGGATTATGTCAAGTCTGCCTAACTAGGTACAACCTGTTTTAAAGCAGACATTTTTAATACAATGCAATCAATGGAAAAAGGAGATAATTAGCTAAGTGTTTAAATACAACTTTTGAAATTTCGACAGATGCCTGCTAGTGTCATTTCAATCGTAACGAGTTACCTATAAACAAATAAAAATATGTTCATCTCTTTTTAACATGAATGATTGCATGTTAATTGGCATAAGCTATTACATTTTTTCAAATTGTTGAGAAAAACGCAATATTTGCTATATCTCAGATGTAGCTACTATAGAAATAACGTGTGTATTTACTATACGTCATTGACAACAACTATTTGTAGATAATAACGAGATCAAAATAATCATTTTTCGAAAACTAGTGATTTAAAAATAAAAATAGTAAATTAACGTGTTTTTTATGATTTACCGAAATATTACAATTTTTGGGGCCATTTCAACGAGTTGTAAATAACTCACAATGAGTTGATGGAATCAAGTTATAGTAGAGTTGGGTTCGAACCTTGGGCCTGTGATACATGTGTCCGCAACACTAGCTACGGGTTCACAACCCGGTTTTAATTCGTAACTTGAAGTTTTTTAGTATTTTCAATAACTATTATAAAATGTATCAATCTCGGGTTGTAGTCTCGTGGCTAGTGTTGCCAATTTATGGACCAGAGATCCGAGGATCACATGCTTAGCAAACGATGCAACCATAGTGGCAGTGGCAATTCCTGATGATAAGAATATGTCTACTTCAGTTAGGAAAATAAAAAATGTAAATGTTTTTTATAAATTTAGGACTCTTGTCTTCAACTATTTCGATATCACTCTGTGTCTCATATTTATTTGAGCATAATTAAAATAATTGTTTTAAAAAAATATTTGTCTTTAAAAGTTTTATTTTATTTCTCTACAGTGTAATAAATTCATGAAAAAAAATGTTTCCGTAAACATTTTCATGAGTCTCACCAATTGAAAATTAAAGGGAAAAAATAAAATAAAAGTGTTGATTTTAATCACAGTTTGTAGGAAATTTCAGTAAATTGATTGTAAGGGAAGTTGTTGGGGGAGAAGAATTCTGAAAAGAGGTTGTTTTTCATACCATGTCCATGGTGAGATTGACAGCCTAAGGAGATAAATCACCCTTAGATAGACACATCCCATAAAATCGGCGTAGAAAGCTTCCAAATCGTTTAAGACCCATTTACGATACGTAAAGTGTTTTAAAACTGTCAGTAATATTAGGCCTCAAGTTTTTTAACATGCTGGACCCTGACATAACGACATGTGTCAATTACAATGCTTTTAAAAATGTGGTGAGCAGGTGGATATTTATTATTTATTTATTGGGGATATCAACAGATGTCAGATTTCCACAAAAATACATAAAGTTTCATTAAATTATTTTTAGTTACATTTAGAACATTACATAGTATCCAAATAATTCTTAACACATAACAAAATACAGATTTATTAAATAGAAAAAAGAAAAAAAAGTCATGAAAAATTGACATACATATGACAATTTGGAAATTGCCCTCCTAAGAGTAATTCCACTGTCATGAAATATACCAACATCCGAGGCGATACGATTAAATAACACGATTGCTCTACCTACCGGCATAACCATTGGTAAAATGGTTCTGCATCGTGTGTTGCCTTTGTCGAAGATAATTATCATGGACAAATACACCAAATTTATTTAGAATATCAGAATTATGTATGTGACCACCAATGAGTTGAAAAAAGTGAACACCCAAATGAATATTCCTTCTCCCCAACGATGATTGGTAGCCCAGCATTCCTTGTAGGAAGTCAGTCGGGAAACGCCACGGGTAAAATCCATACTTCCTGAGATACAGATAAAGCAGATTTTTTTTCTGTACCCTTTTTATTATTAAAGAATACGTGGTTTCATTTGGCGACCAAATTATGGAACTAAATTTCAAGCGACTTCTTACCAAGGAATTTTACAATGTTTTCAGAACCTGAATATTTGAAAAAAAATTGGCTTTTCTAAGAACAAATCCAAGCATTTTAAGAGAGTTACTATATAATGACATTATATGTAGATTAAATAATAACCTAGCATCAAACAACACCCCGAGGTTCCTAGACGTCGACTCCATCCATAATATTATGGGAATAAATTGTTTTGGACGCTCTTGTGTACAACATATAAATAATATACATAAAACGATTTCTTCGTGTGCGTAAGTATTTTTGATGTTGGTTGTAAAGGTTTGTGTGTTAGGGTTAGTGAATTATTATTTTATTATTTTTTTAAAAAAATAAATATTTGCGCTCTTATGATTTACCCAAATATTTTATTTTAAGGGCCATTTTCATAATGGAATTAGGATAGATTTTTTAATTTCAATATTATTTTTATATATATATGTGTTTATTATGAAATAAAAAATCTTAATTCATACAAATAGAAATTATTAAATTAATAAGGTAAAATTAGGTATTTATAAAAATAACATAATATTTATTTATTTATTCATGCATTTCATAATATACACAGCTTTTTGTTCATTTTGCCCAGCTGTATGAAACAGTACTTATGATTTTCTCGTTGTATTACTGTAGAATGTTTTATTATTTAAACTTTCTACTGAATGTGCTGTATATTTTTTTAAATATAAATCTGGTATAATTTTTAGGTTAAATTTTTTTTATAAGTCATGGGTATACGAAAATTTATGTTTTTAAAAATAAAAAAAAATTAAGTCAAATATGTGGTATTATAAATGTTTGAAAAAGGCAGATTTGCCGTTTATGTTAATAAAATTATAAAATAAGATATAATAAAATATCCAGAGAATAATATGTTAAAAAAGTAAGAGAATCTTGTAACGAAATACTCCATCAGAGAAGTGAAAAATGTCATTGTCCAAAGTAATATTGTTCAACATAGAGATAGCCCTTCCAACAGGCATAACCATTGTCAGGTTGATCCTGTATATTGGAATGTGAAACAGTCTATGCTGACGCTGTCTAAAGTAATTATCCGGAGCATAAAAGCTAATGTCCATCTTGTGGGGTGGGGTCTTGTCTCGCAACATGTCCTGCCCATTGCCACATTAGTCCTGCTACGGGATTCATGATATCCGCTAATCTGGTTCTGTTCCTAAATTTTTCATTTCCTATTCTGTCTCTTAGGCTTATACCAAGCTTGGATCTTTCCATGGATCGCTATGTGCATTTGAGCTTTTCTACATTTCTTTGTTTGAGGGCCATGGTCTCTTTTGCATATATAGTCACTGGCAGTATACATGATTTAACACATGATGAATAAAGGTTTCAGCTCTTTAACTTCACAAACATCAACAGATGAAAGATTTGAATGAATAAAGATATTCAAATATGGCCAGAATGGTGAATGTTACACAGTGTGTAAAGTGGCCACTTAAACCAGCCAATGACAGGTCATAAGCCCTGTAGATGTCTAGACTTCTATATTATTTTCTCTAAAATGCTCTTCATCTCTGTTGTAATATGTCAATGATTCATATGTTTTCCTTTTCAACTTTTTCTTTTGCCTCACATATATTATATTATTTTTTTACAAGCCTTCAAACGGAATGACAAGTAGACGAAATTGAGCATTTTTGACACCGTCTTCTATTCGCATTTAATCGAGAGAATAAAGGAGAAAACAAATTAGGAGAATTCTTTTTCTTAATCTTAGAGGTGAAAATCAGTCCAAAGCAAGCTCTTGACGTTACTGCGACCTGCGAAGATCTATTTTGATGGGTCTTTGTGAATAGTTCTCGTCCTCCGAGCCCAGGTTTATAAAGAGCCACATTTTGCTTAATCTCCCCCTCCAAGTCCAGATCAGTAAAATATCGGGCTACTGGGTAGGAAGCGAGGTTCTTTAACATTGTCAGTTTTAACCAGTGGTCTTCCAAGAATGAGGCTCCTTTTATGATGTAAAGTATCACATTCACATAGAATAGGTATTTTCTCGTTTGCATTGCAGAACCTAAATCTAGAAGTTTAGGAAAGGTTCATTCTAGCGCGGTGTTTGTTCAATCTGCAGTGCCCTGGGCGGGCTCTAGTGATAACCCTCATTTGATGAGGCTGAGTTTTATTGGGTCAAAAGCTGAACTTTGCAAATACCCTTTTATTTATTTTATTTTATTTGGGATTTTTACAGCTATTACATAAACAAAATAATTAGAAAAATCTTAACAATACTAAAGCCAATTAAAAAAATCCACTGTCAATATAATGACACATAATATGTAAGAAAATAAGTTAAGTAATGGTATTTGTGTGACGTTTGTATTCATGTGTATGTGAATGTGTGCTTGCGTGAATGAATGAGGGAGAGGATACATGTGCGTGTGGGAATGAATGAGGGAGAGGGTGCGTGTGTGTGGGTGCGTAAGTATGAAAAAATATTTGCTTAAAACTTGTAAATTGTATTAAAAATGGTACAATAAAGAGCTTTGTAAAAAGTTAGAAACCTTTTTGTTAAAATTCAAATGACGAAATGATAAAAATTGTTTTTTTTTTTTTTTTAAGTATGTTAAATTTCAAAACCGTATTCTGAAAAAAAAAAGCATGTTATTTTTTAAATTTAACTGATACACATCGAATGAATAATGTGCGACGAGTCCTATACAATACAGTAGGTAACCACAAATTAAACAAAATGCAGTAAATACGAAATAATGACAACAATAAAATAAGGTTTGACAATACGCGAACGTTGATTCAAAACGAACACACAAATGCATATTATATGCACCTACATAATATACAAATAAGAAAAACATATAGGTTCAATATAAATTATTCGGATTATAAAAATCAGGTGTCACAAACAGTTGGCCCGCAGTACGGGGATACATAATTATATTAAAAAATCTTCTCACTATAAAACTTTTATATGTTCAGGGATAGAGAGCAACGGAGAGGAGGATGCGGACAAAGACAATTTATTACCTATAAAAATTAATTAATTAAATTAAATAATGATAATAAATTATTAACGAAGTCGTTGAATTTTTTTGTGTCTTCTTGTTCTATTAATTAAAAAAAACACACAACTTATACTAACACCCAATAGTTTCAAAAAGCATCATCTACAAGTGTAGTTACGAACTGAGATTATAAGTACACAGTTTATGACTATACTAATACATGGAAAGATGTGTTTTCTGACACTATACAGTATTGTTACAAAACAAATTCAAATCGTCTTAAAACAAAGTATTCTATTTGATTTATTTTATCACGTTAAAATTTAAAACTGTATTTTTATAACATTAAAAAAAATAGTTTTTATAAGTTCAACAATATTATTCACTATGCGCGCAAGTGATAATAATATCAATTTAGCTTTGAAATAATCCATTAGAATTCTGTTGGAATAGAAATTAAATTTATAATTGAAAATAATGGCCTTCCTTTCAGATTTTCTTTGTAAAAATTCATAAATTAGAGATTAAAATTGAATTAAAGTTGCACTTTGTTAAATTCATAGACGTAATTGATTTTACTAGATAAAAGTGTTAAAAGATGATAAAAACATATTCAACGGGAAGATTGTGCTTTAGTTTAAGAGCTTTTAGTTTTGTCATTTTTAAACGAAGAATTAGAGTGCAAAAATTTTGAAAAGAAACCTGTAAAGTTTGATTCGGGAATTATTTTTTTAATATCATTAAACCTTAATTAAAATTTCGTATTTTGTAAATGATTAAAAAAAAAATATTCAGCAAATACTCACTATTTAAACAACAAAAAAATGTGTTGATTGAATCTACATTTACTTCGTAGCACATGGGCTTTTACCTATAAACCTGTTATAAAGTTACGCCTAGGAATAGTAGTAGAATAAGGATGTCAATACCATCCATATACCACCACTAAAAGTGTCTTAGCAGTGTCTTGACTACCACTGGGTACGGATATGTATAGTTATTATGATGTTTAACAAAAAAAGTACTAAGTATACGAGTATTTTCAACAATTTTCTCTCGCTCTTGAATAATTTACACTTTGTTCCTTACAGAATTTCCGATTTCCGCACACGATAGGTTCAGCAAAACAGCATAAAGGTAAGATAAAATTAATTCTACCCAAAGGACGTCTAAAAACAATTAGTAAAACAAAGCCCTCGTGGGCTTTTCATTAGTGATATCAATTACAAAAAGTATTCCGGCTTAAGTGAAAAAATGTCTTATGATAAAACGTAATGAAAATTAATTAAATAGGCTTATTTTCGGCCATGGATTATATTGCTACAATTACACACAAAATAGTGATGCTAAATACGAATTGAGAATATTCAAATAATATTTATAATCGATTGTGAAAGTTAAAACTTGGTAAAACCTGTTTTGTGGCAAACATTTTGTATGGGGAATAAAGTACTTGCCAAACATGACAAATGACTGACTATGACAAACCGACGACTAATAAATAATAAATAATAATTAGCTCTTTTATAAATATAATATTTAAGCAATTTTTCATAATGCCTCCTTCCCAATTCCATAAGCCAATTTATTTTTTAAAAATTAACTCAATTTTCTTTTTAATTTTTGCGAATTTCAAATAATGTTGGACCTTAAATTGGAAACTTGTTGGTCCAAATGAAGATTTTCTATATTTGACCTTACGAATCATCTTTTGGTTTGACTCCTAAATCGCCGTTACAAATGCCACTTTCATCGGTGCATATCGACACGGCAAAAAGTGAAACCGATATTTATGTACGAAAATGTTTATACTTGTACGAAAATTTGAAGTGTCTTGGTCGGTAAACTGTAATTCAACATGTTTAGAAAATAAAATACATGTTTCAATTTTTTAAATAATTTTTTTACGCACATGGGGCTTTTACATAGATAGGATATAAAGCACGAGTATAAAAACAACATTTTTTTTTTTATTACAGCAATAAGAAATAAAGGGTAAAACAGTGTTGAGAAATAAAGGTAGTATTGAAAAGTATTAAGAAGCTGAAAAATATTTTTTTTCCATATATCCTTTATTTTCAATTTTAAAAATTGAAGATAAATGTTAGCTTTCCATAGTAACACGGGTCCTTGTCATGTAGAAGTGCATGTAGGTACATTTATGATTCGCAAGATAACTCTCCGTACCTACATACATAGTATTCAAATAAAAGTATTTCGCCGTCAAATACATATTTGAAATTATGTTGGTAAATGTCATTGAAATATAATATATAGAGGAGACACTCCATACAAATCCGAGAAAAAAAGTCGTCCCAAAAAGAAAGGGAAAGACCAGCGGAGGGAGCAGGTGTCACGTCATATCACGTCGACTGCGGGCTGCTGACGTCCCGAAAGGCCGTTCATGATACTTCAACTGTTTTCGAAGGACTTGGAATATGAGGTGGTAAAAAGGTCGCCTGGAGGCGTCTAATGATATGTCCACGGGTTCCATTTATGAGCAAATGTGTATCAGAAGAAGAAATTGCGATTTACGACACAATAAAAAAATGCTTTATTTTATTACAATATATTGTCCGGGTATAATCCAAGCTTACAGCATATTCGCCCTTTATTATCTGTAAGCTGGCGATGTTAACAGAAACTGGGAAGATTTAATAAAATTTTCGACATTTTGCTAACGTCAGGCTTTGTAAGTAACTGGTGTTAATCAATTTTGACACAAAATGAATATACAATACAAAAATATATTTCAACTCTGGTGTGAATGTGATGTCGCAGGATGACAAAGGATACAAGACTTGATAAATCTCTATTATGTTTTTAAAATGATGAACTCGTATTTTTTGTAATCTTCAAATGGACATTTTCACACCGGATGGAAAGTAAAATTTACATAACTATGCTGGATGTTAATACAAAAATATTTATCCTTGCTACGCGAAGAATAAATGCCCGCTTATTCAACAACACATCTGTATAAGAGAGAGCACGAAGATAGAACTCATAAGAAAAAAGACTGGGACGCTGCTCTGTGGCAAGTGTTGTATAAAACAGATTTAGTTGGTTGATGGCAGTGATGGGGATTGCACGCGCGTAATATGAGCGGCGTTTTATGATTTTTAATTTACTTTGCTATAATATTGCTAAATTATATGTTAATGTGCATAAATTATAGAAAATAATTACCTAACAGTATGTCTCCATGTTCTTTTTTCAAATGTCTGAACTTTAGAATATTCTGTCTTTAACTAGTGGTAACACGATGTTACATCACCGCGCGCAAAGGGATTATTTACCAGTCTTTTAAGAGTTAATAATCACACACAATCTCTAGATTATATCGAATGAAGGGTTTGATTTCGTATGAATCAAAGTAATAGAATGCTTCAATATGTGATTGGAAAATTCTGAGAAGATATTAGATATAAGGGCCAGATATAGTTCTTTCAAAATTTTCGGATTTCTCGCAGTTTTAATGATCTATGTACTTATGATAACGATCTTCATATTGGATTTGGTACAAAACGTGTTTTATTTAATGCACTTAATCATATTATTTCCCAGTGGAAATACCAATCGAATAAATGAAGAAATTATCCAACGTATTTTTTTACGTATTAAAATGAATTGTTTGCTTTTAAAATAACACCTAAAAATAAACAAAATGGTAAAGGTTATATTTATGTACATAGTTCGGATAAAAAAAAAATCTTTAGAATAAATTGTTTTTGCTTTTACGTTATATTTTATGTATTATTTATATTATTTTATTATATTACAAGCCGTCAAAACAAAAATGTTGCAACGGTAAGCTCGTGGAGGATCAATAAATAAAATTTTATTTAAATATTGGGCGCGTTTGTCCGAAAAATGCCTTGTTAAACCTGCAATCCTACATTCTCAAAACTAGTCGCCACTGACTAGGCCACAACGCTAGACAATGCCAAGGATAACTAGGCTCAGAGTTTACCACATAAATAACAGAAAAACATTAGAGTCAAAATATTGCAAATGAAACACCTTCTTTGGAGTATGTTAATTTTAAAAAAAATATTTTTTAAATAAATATTTGAGTTCTTATGATCTAATCAAATATTTAATTTTTGAGGGTTATTTTCAACGAGTTGTAAATAACTCACTATAAGATAATAATGAGAATTATAAATTTACTTCTACCTAATTAAAGTCTATACCTTATTTCAGAATCCATGTAAAAGTACTGAATAAACAGTATTTTTTTACAAATATTCTAAAATTATAAACTTAATCTATCTAAAATGGTAAATAAAATATTCCCGGTTCCAAATATTTAAAGATATTAATTTAATCCTTTCAAAATAGTAAATAAGCTGTTTTTGGTTCAAAGATTAACAGTTGGTGATTTGATCGAAATGAGGTGTCATGTAAAAAAAAATGCCCAGGCCTAGAAAACTGAATGTTGAAAAATGACATTAAAGCCCGCTTCTTCAATGCTCTTGAGTCTCCTCGTTGAAGTCATGGGTCATCTGGTTGGAATTGACACCAGGTCCAGTAACGGATGCTCCATTTCCAAGCCATATCCTCGACGCCAGTAGGTTTTTAGAAAATAACAGATTACAGCTTCTCGATAAGCTATCTTTTTGTAGATTTAATATATTTGTGTCTTTTTCAATAATGCGAAATTTAATTCAAAAGTTTGATGAATTTCTACTCCTCAACTATTCAAACTGAATCCATTATATTACCAAAAAAACGTAGTGTTTGTGTCACAATTTCACATTGGAATACGGTCAAAATATAGTTGTATATGAGAATATGAGTTAAAAATATAAAAATATAAGAACAAAGTAGGCACTGTAAATTTCAACCAAAGATTGATGCGATATCTAGAGACACTGGATCTGTATAAATAAAAGTTAGGAAAATCCCTACACAGTCCCTGTTTTACGCGAGCACTGTCGCTCCGTTCACAGTTTGACACGAAAAAAAAGTTAGACAATCTGCATTCGTAGATGCGTATTCGGCATAGAAAAAATCAAATGATTGGTTATAGTATTATAATATTATCTCTGATGGCTAGCAGACGTTACCGTTACAATGTCAAGTGGTCACGAAAGTGAGCATTCGAGACACCTTCTTTTGTTCGTGTTAATAAAATAATCGATAATCGTAAACTCCATCGGAAAAATAAAGAGGAGAATACATTATTTACTTATGGGTTGTAAAATAATGGTGGAGAATTATTGGGATCAGTATTAAATAAAAATGCCTTTCTCGAAAATCGCCATTGTATTTTATTCCAAAACTTTTAATTTAAGTAAGGGTGTTAACATCAGTTGTGTACGTTTTTTCCAAATGCAGAGAACAAGAGGACAAATTGCATCAAATTAGTCAATAATGTACTCGTATTCTCCTACATTATGTTGTAAAACAAAAAAAAAATCTTTCGATTGATGTTGAATTTTTCTGATTTTGTTTGATTTTTTTGTTGTCATTTTTAAATATAAAAAAGTGAGTACAAAAACCTTATAATTATTCTGCTGACAAAGAAAAAAAAAACTTTTACTTTATGTATTTACAAGATTGTAAAAAAAATAATAAAAACTAACATTTTTTAAATTACACTCTTATCCGCGCCTGATAGAATTATAACTTTATATTTATTTATTTACTTATTTTTTTTTTTTTTCATTTATTCGTTCATTCGATTAAACATTTCTCCGTTTATTCATTTCTTATGCTTTATTTATTTATTTACTCACTTATTCATTTATAAATTTATTAATTAATTAATGTAATCATTTATTCATTTACTAATTTACTCATTTATTCGTTTATTCATTTTTTAATAAAAAAAAATATTTATTAATTATTAATTTATACATACATTTATTCATTTATTCGTTTATTCATTTATTAATCTATTCATCTATTCATTTATTCATTTACTCATTTATTCATTTATTCATTTATTCATTTATTCATTTATTCATTTATTCATTTATTCATTTATTCATTTATTCATTTATTCATTTATTCATTTATTAATCTATTCATCTATTCATTTATTCATTTACTCATTTATTCATTTATTCATTTATTCATTTATTCATTTATTCATTTATTCATTTATTCATTTATTCATTTATTCATTTATTCATTTATTCATTTATTCATTTATTCATTTATTCATTTATTCATTTATTCATTTATTCATTTATTCATTTATTCATTTATTCGTTTATTTACTATGGAAATCACACAGTCTTTCAAATAAACTCACAGTACAAGAAAACATTTTTTTTTAAGTAAGACCAATTACGGATTCTGTGTAGCTTTTACCATTTTGCTTATCATTTTTAATTTTCTCGTTTTACAAGCGCGTTAAACCAGTCATAACTATGAAAAAAAACTTCGTTTAAAATTCATCTTAGTTGCTTCAAGTTTACCCACACTCTGGTTCTCATTAAAATATTTTAACACGAATTTCACAACTTAAGATTAAGTTTTTGAAATACTTTTAAGCGAGATGTTTATCAGTGTATAATTAATTTATGTACATTTCACAGCGTTTGCGTAATTTATCAAATACGAATTCAAAAATGGTAGGAGAAGGAAGGGCGTGTTGTGACAGGGGGCAGGTTATGACAACGCATTTAAAACTCGCGTTAATTCACCAAGTGGCACCCGCATAGCTTAATTTCGTGTGAAGTATGTACCGTTAGTTGCTGTCAAAACAGCGATATCTTTGTATACTTTGAAAAAAATAGACGATAAAGTGCAATTGAGAGGTGTTAAACCAACGTTCTTTTCTGTCCTGCCAGAACCAGTTGAGATATTTTATTATTGAAATGTCATATGGTTCGTATGTATTTTAAATAATACAAAAAATAATTCACTTGGATGGCCATTTAAATTGAAAATCGTCATAAGAGGCGAGTTGTGACACCGAGGTGAAAGTTGTGACAGTGACATTTCAATTATCTTTCTGGTAAAAAGTGGATGAGGATCATACAGTTCTATAGAATGTATGAGCTATGCGCTGGAGTGAACGAATACGTATCAGATTTTATTTGCGACTTTTGTTTGACTGGTGCCGAATGATTAGAATTAAAAACAAAAATTGTTTTCACCAAAGACAGTACGTTATTGATATACAATATTAAAGGATTGAGAATTATATTTTACATTAACTATGAATAGTTGAAACAATTTCCTCTTATTTTGAGAAATTAATTTCTTAAATACTTACTTATAATACTGTTCATCACAACTTCCCTCTCCTTTGTCACAACTTACTCCACGGGTGGGGCAGGTTGTGACAGTTTCTATTTTTTGTAAAACCTTATTTTCTCGCTTTGGGTTACGAGGGTTTATAATACCAACATATTTAGTTAAACGACGATTTGTTTTCATATTAAAATTAAAGCTTTGGTTTTTTAAAGGATTTTCTTAAATTACCTTTAATGTTATTAAGTCACAACACGCTCCCTTTATTATATTTTTTAAATCCTCCTCATCCTTAACTTTCTTGGAGTGTTCTTACTATTATATTTGTGTTTGTGAAAAACTTACATCATTTTTGTTATTTTATTTCTAACAAAAGTAAAATTAGACCTTTGAACGCCCTAAATTAAAATTATGCCTAATATATTTTATATCTCAGTTTGGATAAACCTACATTTATCTATATTTGGACATACTCAGACTCTTGACAAAATAGTTTTTTTTTCTCCAATATTTTAATTTTATCTGCCTATTTAAAAAAAAAACATTAACACATTACAACAGAGATATAGAACATTTTAGAGAAGGAATATTATGTAAGTCAAGGCATTTATAGAGTGTGAAAATGTGTTTGACTGGTTTAAATGGATATTAAACTTGTTTAAACATACATAGATAAAATGCTGAATATTTTACTCCGTGTGTAAACTGACTACCTATGATTACTTATTTAATGGCAGGTCACAAGATCTGTAATGACTATATTTCCATATCCCGGTCTCGAAATTGCTTTCCCTCTCTGTGGCAAAAAATTTCAACTTTTTTTGAGTTTGTTAATGTTTGAATTTTTAATCAACAATAATGAATAATATTTAATTAAATTAATGTTTGTAATAAATTGAAATCTTAATATCATTATTTTTATTTATCTAATACGATTTTAATCATACACAGAAGAGTGTAAATAATTTTGTGAAAGATTTTCAATAACTACGTAATATTTATTGTACAAATTACCTCAAAAACGATTTTTTGTAGGATTTCAGGTGAAAATAATTGGACCACAAAAATAATTCAAGGATGACAGTTGATTAATTAATTATCCTGTTCATTCAATCAACTAAGATTTGGAGAGTTTTTAAAGAAAATCCCTGAAAAGGTTAGATTATAACCAATTATGTCATAACCTTTTATCAGAAATTATTTAAGTAGAGAATATTAAGCAAAATATAATAAATTTGCTAAATAAATTTTACTTATAATTGCCTCGTTTAATAAATGAAATTTATTTTACATTGCAAACAAATATATATAAAATATAAAAAAACAAAACCTAGATTAAATTAAAAAATAAAAGTGCCAAGAAAGTAAAAAACAAAAATGATAAAATATGATTTTTCATTAATTTAATTACAACATTTTCTAAAATAGATGTTTTAGAAAAGAATTTAAAATATTCAAACGTATGCAGTTACTCGGCGCTTTAAATTAACACTTTTATTATTTTTGTTTTTTATTAATAAATTTCATAAAAAGTACATGTTTTTTAAAAAATTCTATACAGGTCTACTTTATACATATAGTAAATGTTAACACTGTAGCTCTCCAAAAAAGAGACTAACTCTTGTGCTTGGAGAGTGACTTACACTGTTTTAGTTGTTTATTTATAAGAGGTTATATAATTTTAAATATACGTGGTAAAGCCTATTGCACACATTGATATATTTTATATATCTAGCACATTTGCTAGGATGAGGCGTTCGGATTTGTTTACTACCTACGAGACCCTGATTAATATGTTGCATTTTTCCTACCGTGGGTACTTATATTGTTCCGGCGCCAAACCAATGACTGAACCGGCCGTGTGCACATGTGATTTTTCATATTCTCACCGCGATCGCAAAAAGATATTTTGCCATCAATAAGTATTAAATCTGCTGTGTGTATAATTCGTCAAGTGCTCCTCCTTCCTGACAGCAAGGTTGGATCGGATCCTGACTGCCGCGACAGAAGTACCAGCAATAGAGGTGCCAGAACCCAGATAAGGTAGGAATTGCAATCATTGTATTTAGGATTCTGTAGTAATGTGAACAAAGGATAACGCATCCAACGAATCAGCAATTTTCGAGCGTGCAACTGCAAACAGGCAAGTTGCGCGACCGATATGAGTACATGAGAAACAAATTAAACATAGGATATATAAAGAAAAATATAAAACAATAATACATTCATACTAATTAAAATTTAATGTAGTTTTTACACGTGTTTAGATTTTTGTTTAGACAATTTCTTTAGATTTACTTTAAATTTATTTATTGATATAAGTATTATTTTTAATAGTTTTGATTTCATTGGGGAGATAATTATAATTTTTTACACCTTTGAATACAAAGTTATTTTGACCATGCCTTGTGTGGAATTAAGAAATTTTAATAAATTATACTTAATTGAAAATATTAAAAAAATTATTTTTAAAAAAAAATCCTATTACTGTCGTAATATCAGGTTGGGGAAAATGTGATTTCGTATTTCACGCCCTTTCTTTTCAACTAAATATATCTTGTTTATTATTGGTCACATTTAATCATACGATACGGCGCAAGTAACAAGTATTGCGCTTGGTCGGTTAAGGGCCGGTTTTATAAACATCCGTTCGTTAACTTGATACCATTTTTAACTAATATTCGGTATACCGGCCGATTATTGGGTTTTATAAACGTTCGTAGCGTTACGAGCCGTTAAATCTATGGTTAAATGGTTACTGACCGATTTTGGCCGGTTAAATGCATTACGATCCGTTACCTTTAGCGCCGCTGCCGTATTTGACATGACAGTTATTTTATCACATTGTTATTTGATCAAATTTCCACCCAATTAACATGCAGATAGTCATTATTTTGGGATTTAGTTAAATTACCAGTTTTATATGTTTTTTACTCTGCGTGGTGGTATTAAATCAACTTTAGTCTGATAGATAAATATATTCAGCAGTTAATTTTTTTAAATTTTAAACATGGTTTATTGATATAAATGTATACTTAAATGACAGATAATAGTAAAAACTATCCATCGTACCTGCTCGCTTTTAATAATTTTAGTTTAAATTCATAGTACTCTCGATTCATAGTTCTTTTTTGTGTAAAAACTTCGCTCAAAATTGTCGACTATTTGCATTTAATGTATTTTTTTCATTCAATGCGAATGCGCTCCGTTCGCATTTGACAGAAAGAGCTTAGATAAAAAGTTTTTCCATAGACAATTGACAGAAAAATTTCGATTTCTATGAAAATGCTTACCGGCGACCGTCCGTTAACAAAAATGGTTTATAGAACACAAAACCGTCGGTTATCGTTACGAACGGTCAACGGTTCGTTACACTTACGGAAGTTTGATTAGATGTTTATAAAACCAGCCCTAAGTCGTTAACTATCGTCCGTCGAGTATGGAGATCTCAAAGGAAGAAATTCGCCATATTTGACATTTTTACTACTTGAAAGGGAAAAATGCGTTGAAAGCGACTAAAAAAAATTGCCATGTACACAGGGTCGGTATTCTTTCAGTTTGTGCTGCACAACTGTGGTTCGAGCGATTTTGTTCTGGTATCATGGAGGTGAATGAAGCACCACGCTCTGGCAGGCTTGTCGTCGAAAATGTCGATAAAATTATGGAAAATATCGAAAAAGACCATCATGTTAGCAGTCGAAGCATCGTTCTGGCCCCCGATTTTAATGGGAAGTTTACATTTATCTTCAATTTTATCTACAAAGTAAAAATGAGTTTTCTGTATGGAAAGCAGAATATGCATAATTTTTATTCTTCCAAACATGTTTAATTATAGGTAACCGACGAAGATACTTTAAATGTTCCCGCAAAAAAACTCATTTTGTACACAAATATCGGTTTTTCTTTATAGACGGTCATTAGGATTAAACGAGGATTAAACTTCCCATTTTAATCGGGGCCTAGAAACTAAATATCGATCATAATTTTTTATTTTTTTTATTTGAAAATTTATTTAAAAACCATTACGGATTATTACATTCATTTTACATAAAATACTATATACATTTTTCATTTATACTCTGTTGTTCAAAATAATATTTTTTACATCTTTTGAAATGTTTGTCTGAGTCTTTTGTTTAGTTTTGTCTGGTAGTTTATTGTATAATTTCAGTCCCTGGTTCATTAGTCTTGATTGTCCTTGTCTTGTTTTAGAAAGTTGCATATGGTATTTGTCTGATATTCTCGTATTATGTCCATTTTAAGTCATCAAGTTGACTACATTTTTTAAAAAAGTTTAAGTTCTTCGTCTACAATTACATTGGTGGCTAATTTATGGATAAATTTTAATGATTCTAGTTGAAAGAGTTCAGTTATATTTAATTGCTTAGTTTGTTTAAAAAGTTCTCTGGTTGCAGTTAAATAGGGACGGTCATAAACTAACTTTAATATTTTATTTTGTTGTCTTTGTAGTCTGTTTGATATCCTGCTCCCCATAGTAGTTGCGTATAATCGTCTTGAACCATTTGCAGAAGCTCGATGTTTGGGTGCCATACGAGCTGACGCAAAAAACCTCATTGATCGAATTTCCATCTGTGAATTGCTGCTGAATCGCAACAAAATCAACCCATTTTCGAAGCAGATGGTGACTGGTGATAAAAAGTGGGTCACTAACGACAATGTCAAGCGACAGAGATCGTGGTCGAAAGCCAACAAAGCGGTCCAGACCGTGGCCAAGCCAGGACTGACGGCCAGGAAGGTGTTGCTGTGTGTTTGGTGGGATTGGCAGAGAATACTCTATTATGAGCTACTCCTCTAAGGCCGAACACTCAATCGTGACCTCTACTATGAACAACTCGACCGTTTGAGTTTGAAGCTGGCGATCGAACAGAAGCGGCCAGCATTGGTGAATAGGGGAGGAATCATGCTTCATCAGGACAATCCCAGGCCACAAACATCTTTGATGACGCGACAGAAACTCCGGGAGCTCGGATAGGAAGTTCTTATGTATCCACTCTATGGTCCGGATCTGGTACCAAGTGACTATAACCAATTCCTGTATATGGCCAACGTGCTTGGGACTACAAATTTGGCCTCAATAGAGGCCTGTGAAAATTGGTTGTCCGAGTTTTTGGCCAATAAGGACAAGAGCTTCAATAAAAGATGCATTATGAAGTTAAATTCTCGTTAACAACAGATTATTTAACAAAATGGCGCATATTTGATTTAAATCTAATGATTGTAACACTTTTTATAAAGCATTGAAATAAAGCGAAAAATACGAAATTACTTTTTCAAAACCATTATTGTATTAAATGCTGTACTTATTTTGCTGTTAGAAATGATATAAAAATACGGATTTTTGCAAACTCTGTTTAACTTTTTTAATATTTCAATGTCTCGAAAATAAAATTATAATTCAACAAAAAAACGTTTTAGTGAAATATCAAAAAGCATTTTTTGTTTAAATTAAAGTTTTTTTCAATTAAAAATATCAAACTCGTAACAAATTGTGAAATATAAAACCAGCCGCAGACATTTCCACATCAATTTGTCAGAATTTAAAGCTTTACAAGTTAAATAAATCTCTTGCCCAAATAACGTTTCACGTTTCGGAAAAGAAGAATTTTTGGCAAATTTATTGCGAAGTAACATGCTAATTAAGGGAAATTGATACAGCCGAATCATAATTCAAATTGATTGCTTCCATTTTGGATTATATCCACAATTTAAAACAATTTTTCAACGAATGATGCCACTTTTAAAAAATGAGTGACATTTTCATATTTTACAATGATAATGTAGATACAACCAAATTGGTGTCGTAATAAAAAAAGGCCAAGATAACGACTAAGGAGAAGATACGTTGGGTGGAAGAGAGCTGGGAAGCAGGGAAAGGAAGCTGGAAAAGAATGGCCAGACTCAGGAGCCGATGGACAGCACGCTTTGAAGAAACCAAATTTCACCCTGATATATACAGGAGAGGTGGATAAATGGTGAATTTACGCTTTATAAAATTTGAATATAAATATTTAATGACGTTAATTTTTTTATTGTTAATTCACAAGAACTTTTTTTTTAGGTAAATTGATTTTTAGTATTTTTAAGGCTTAAAATTTCATTTCAATAATATTTCCACGGACTTGCATACCCACAATTGTAATTGTTGGTCCATTTGCTGTTTAGTTCCAATAATTTTGCAATATTTGTGTGTTTTTGTTATTTATTTTAAATTTCATTTACTAAAAAAATTAAATATTTGGATATTTCCACTTACCGACTTTTCTATGTCTACCTGTTTCAAGACGTATCCGTCTCTTCTTCAGGACACCAATTAAACCAACATCCAAAACCCACTGTACACCTTCACCATAGTTGTTGCACAAAAATATTTGTACCTCAGAGGCGACGCCGACGGATGCAAATCCAGAATTTGGTGAAATGACATTTCAATTTTCGTATCCAGTTTATGATTATGTCCATTGATTTAAAAAAAAATTAAGCCTTATAATGAAAATACAAATGTATTTAGATACTGAATATACAAATTAATATTATAAATTATATATCACAATTTCGATTGTGTTTATTTAATATATGTATACGAGTATGCACTCAAATCTAGCAATAGCAAAGCATTGCCGGGTTCAGCTCGTACATTATATATTTTCATACGGAAAACGGTTAAGTTTAAGAAGATGATGACGTATTCAGTCGTATTTGCTATTACTTTGTATTTTCTATGATTTCCCCAGAGAATTATTACGTATCTAATTTCAAGTGAAGTTTAAAAGCCCAAACCTACATTTCCAAGAAAATATAAAGTTAATGTAGTTGGATAAGACTTCTTGAGGTTAGTTTTAAACTCGTTAAAACAAGATAAACAATACTTTCAACCCTCTATAACCCAAAAAATAAAAATTATTATCATTTAGTATCACATTTACTTTACACATATGTAAAATAGCACGCAATTTTTTGCTCCCGCTTTTATCTATCGAAATGCAAAAATTGTGTTGTTTTTTTTTAGAACGGGCCGGCTATAAGTGATCCTTAAGGCTGTAGTCTAGTAAAACGCACAAAAAATTGAAAATCACACGTTTTTGTCACTTTAAGAAGAATGTTTTTTTAAAAATCACGCAATAATGAAAAATTATATGAAAACAATAATTTTAAAAGGTATTTTTCTATTAGAAAATATACTTAATAATTTTATGTAACTAATCCATTTTTTTTTCGACCAACAGTTTTCAAATATAGACTAAAATTTGGGGCCTCGATTTTCATGTAAAGATTAAATATTGAACTAAAATTTATTGCAATGATTGAAAGATAATAATTGAACATTAAAGTGGCCAAAAAACAAACTTTGTGTTTTTGAAATAAAATACAACCATTTTAAATCACATAAACTTTTGTGTCATTTTTTTTTATTTCCACGTAAAATTATGCCTTAGGTAATACTTTTAAAAAAAAATACTGCAATATTTTAGTTGAAACTTTTTTTATAGAATCGTATTCTCTCTTTTTTTTAAAGAATATAATTCTGGTTGTAATTTTCGATTTTTAACAATATTTTATTAAGGTTTTTATTACCTTCATACCTGCCCTTACCGGTACCAGTATGGAGGTAGTAAAAACTTAAATAAGATATTATTACAAATTGATGATTAAAACCAGAATTATTTATAGAACTAATATATTTCAATAACATTTTTTGTTACCAAAGGCATAATTTTACGTAAAAATAAAGAAAAATATCGTAAAAATGCACGTGATTTAACATGCTCGTATTTATTTGTTTTAAATAAAACAAAATATAAGATTTCGCCTCGACCACTTTCATGTTTAATTTATTATCTTTAAATCTTTACAACAAATTTTAGTTCAATACTTAGTCTTTATGTGAGAATCGTCGCCCCAAAGTTTAGTCTAAATTGGAAATGGCGTAATCTGTAGGTCAAAAAAAAATTATGGTTTAGTTACATAAAACTTAAATGTATATTTTTTACCTACCTTTAAAAATCTTTATCTAATAGATTTTTTTTATTTTTTATTATTGCGTGATTTAAAAAAAACATGCGTTTGAAAATAGCAAAACCGTGTGATTTCCTCATTTTTCGTACGTTTTACCCGACTACACCCTTAAGAACCATTGTTTAATGTATGTGTAACAATAAGTTTTCAGATTAATTATCATAGTTTGCCTAGTAACACAAAAGAAATAGCATATTTACTCGGTTCACCGACAGGCACTTACACATTTACACATGTGTACTTTATGCTTTGTGTGCTATGACATTTTTTGCGGGGTTAATTTTGCAGTAACATTGAGAAAAATTACATTTAAAATCGTAACACGAAGAAAAATTATTGATTGTTACGTCAGTAGTTGAACACTTTATTTAACATAAGTTTATTTTTCATAAAAACAAAATTACTGGATTGAATATATTAATAAAACGGAAAACAAAGAAGGTCTTATACAATTATGTATCTTCAATTAGTTATAACGTAACATTGAATACAGCTTGCCCACCACACACCGCATCTGAGGACATAAGTCTCCTTGGAAAATTTGTTTTTTGTCAAACGAGAAAATCTGCCCGAAAGAGCTCTCTGAAATCTGGTATCCTTAGCATCTTTGTGCTGAAAGAAATTAATCCAGAAGTACATAATATGTTCTTCGTTGGATTGAGAAAAGAGGGAAGTGAATTCATCACTGACTGGGATTAAATTGATTAAACATAATCAATTCGCCGAAATTATTACAAAACGTTTTTAAAGCCTTTAAATTCTTTTTGAAAGCCACCAGATCCGTAAATCCGACAGGAACTATAACAGGGTACGGTACGGATAGTAGCGAGAAGCTCCATTCGGTAATCATAGAGAAGGGAAAAGGGACAAGACCACAGGATGTGTTCAGAATATATGTTAGGATATCCGCAGCAGCACGAAGGGGACATGCCTAACATTGAATAATGAAAACATCTATTATGTTTCTGCGAAAATTTTACGTGTAAATAAAAAAAAACTATTTTCTTTTTGACCACATTTTGTTTTCTACCTACCAGTTTCAAAGCTTTACAAGCTTTTTTATCATACCGTTTGGTAGAAAAAAAGAAGCGGTTAAGAACAAAGTTGTTATTATTTATTTTATTATAATAAATAACTACAATGCAAGTGCTTTAAGTATAAATTTTATGTAAATAAATATTTCATATCGAAGTAAAAAAATAATTTTTACTTTGAAGACAATTTAAGACGTTTACTTCCTAGTTAAATACGGGCCCAAGTGTGACAAAACTTAAAAAGCGGATTAATATAGTTGTTCGTGGAAAGACAGCGTAAATATATTTGGTCTCATTCGCGTACTAAAGAACACTTGTTTTAAGTAAAACGTTTATTTCGGACTTTGAAAAACTGTGTCTTTAGTTTTTTGTAACGAAAATGCATTTTTAAAATATTTTTGTTTTTGTATTTTTTTTTTCGACTGGTTTGCAAATGTTCATTAGAGGATGAAAGCGCTAATTGGTTAAATACGTGGAAGTGTACCTAGTATATTAGTATATTTTATTAATAGCTTATATGTATGTAAATATAAGTTTAAAATATTGACACCAGCGCAACGGGGTTAAGACGCAATATAATTATATATAAACAGACTAAAAAGATGCAGAATTTTTAACATAAAAAATTTACTTTAGTTTAATCATCGTGTTATGTTTTTTAATTAAAACATATTATAAGGATTAATAAACAATACAAATGAAAATAAAAGAACATTATTATGTATCTTTTTGTGTGATCCTGTGTTAGTTGAATTTTTTCCGACGTTTCGGCTACCACATTGCAAGAGCCATTTTTAAAGTAATAAGTATCATACAGTTGACCGTGAAGGTGGCTCCTGCAATGGTAGCCAAAACGTCGGAACAAATCCAAATTACACGAAGTCTCACAAAAAATATATAATATAATATCTAAAACATTTAAGTTTGTAAGTAAAAATTCATGATGAAAGTTCATTGTAATTTATTATATAATACTTAATTCCACAAATTTGGAATATCCAGTGACCGGTTTCATCGCTTTCGCGACATCTTCGAGAATGGTATTTTTATTAAGAAGTTCAATGTATTTATACAAAAATAAAATAAATAAAATACTTAAACTCATTGAAATAGCATTATATCAACTCATTAGTTAACCCGAGAAAAATTTGATAACGATCCTTAAGATAAAAATAACTTTATTTAATTAACTTCCATTTAATTTTGAATTCTCTATCCTTACCTTTGTTTTGTAAAAATACATTGAACTCCTTAATAAAGATACCAGTCTCGAAGATGCCACGAAAGCGATGAAACTGGTCACTGGATATTCCAAGTTTGTGGATTAAAGTATCACTCGTCTTTTATTTATATAATAAATCTAAATCATATCAGTGACCGTGAAAACTTACGCACTTTTATAAGAAATGTTTGCAAAATAAATAAAATGATATTATGTGTAGATGTAAAGAAGTATAAATAAAATGGAAAAAACGCAATAAAATAATATATAAAAAGCAACAGAAATAAACTACACATCATTACAAAAAAATGGAAGGAATCAACATTAGTATTAAACAGATCAATACCATTGTAGGAATACCAATTAACTGTTTATTTTTATTCAATTAAAATTTTCATAAAATCCGTTGTTTTCAACAGCATCAATAAATAATGTTTAAGCTCCTTAACTTCTCAAAAATCAACGGAGGGAAGAATTGAAGAGATATGAACTTTTTAAATAATTTTTTTAGGATAATTTTTGTGAAAACCCACCTTAAGGACGCTATGCAATAAGCATTCTAACACGTCTTGCAGCTACAGAGCGTATAGGCGGTTGGGATCCTAGTTCATCATTTCTAATGATGTTCATTTTTGATATTTTTATGGCAACGATTCAAGCAACGTCCTGCAGCTACACAGCGCACGGATGTTTAAAAATCTAACCCCCCATTGACAATACAAAAATAAACATTAATATGACGTGCTTTGCAGATGACGCAGCTATAATAGCCGAATCATTAGTAGCATATATATTTTTTTAATTTGTAATTTTTGCATTCCCGCAAAAACGGTCATTGCATTGGCCACGCCCCTTATACGTCACAATTTATGTTCATTTTTAGCTTGGTTCCAAACCATTCATTTTTTTTAACAACGTCACGAATCTTGACGTCACAACTATCAATACCAAACATGACGCGTTTTTCTAGTGACGAATTTTTTTATATTTTCTTTTTTAAAGTTACATAAGAAAACATTCCTCCACAATATCCATATTGATTTTGAAAATACAATTATTTATTCCGAATCCGTTTCATTTATTTTTATTGGTGTTCGTAATACGTGATATTTTCTTATCTGAAATTATGATGATCATTGGTTTCTATGTTTATTTATTTATTTATTTCATTTTATTTGGGATTTTTACAGCTATTACATAAACAAAATAATTAGAAAAATCTTAACAATACTAAAGCCAATTAAAAAAATCCACTGTAAATATAATGACACATAATATATAAGAAAAGATGTTTAGTAATTGTATTTGTGTGACGTTTGTATTCATGTGTATGTGAATGTGTGTATGCGTGAATGAATGAGGGAGAGGATACATGTGCGTGTGGGAATGAAAGAGGGAGAGGGTGCGTTTGTATGGGTACGTAAGTATGAAAATAATATATTTGCTTAAAACTTGTAAATTGTATTAAAAATGGTACAATAAAGAGCTTAGTAAAAAGTTAGAAACCTTTTTGTTAAAATTCAAATGACGAAATGATATAAATTGTTTTTTTTTTTTTTTTTTAAGTATGTTAAATTTCAAAACCGTATTCTGAAGAAAAAAAAAGCATTTTATTTTTTAAATTTAACTGATACACATCGAATGAATAATGTGGGACGAGTCCTATACAATACAGTAGGTAATCACAAAATGCAGTAAATACGAAATAATGACAACAATAAAATTAGGATTGACAATACGCGAACGTTGATTCAAAACGAACACACAAATGCATATTATATGCACCTACAAAATATATAAATAAGAATAACATATAAGTTTAATAGAAATTATTCGGATTATAAAAATCAGGTGTCACAAACAGTTGGCCCGCAGTACGGGGATACATAATTATATTAAAAGATCTTCTCACTATAAAACTTATATATGTTCAGGGATAGAGAGCAACGGAGAGGAGGATGCGGACAAAGACAATTTATTACCTATGGCAGTTTTGATAAATTTAATATTTTTGGTAAATATATCTATTTCGTTAAATTTCCTGTTATACGTATCCATAATACGGTTAATCGTACCGTTTTTTGACGAATTTGTTCTGCATTTAGGTATGTGGAAAAGTTGTGTATAACGCGTTTGTCTCTGTGGTACCTTAAGATGAATGCGGTTAACCAATTCGGGGGAATCTATTTTATCAGATATTATGTTGGTGAGTAACACTATATCAGCTGTGGTTCGTCTATCAGCGAGAGTTTGGATATTATGAAAAACGCACGCTTGGCGATAATCTGGAAAATTGAGATGTAATCTACGGTTTAAACTTTTTATAAACATTTTTTGAATTCTTTCAATTTTGCAGGAATGAATTTTATAATAAGGAGACCAGACAGGTGAAGAAAATTCTAGTAAACTACGAACATAAGAAAAATATAATTTTTTAAGAGTATCGGTATTTTGAAACGGTTTGCCTGTGCGTAGTATAAATCCTAGTGTTCTAAAAGATTTTTCAGTAATACCATCGATGTGACGATTAAAAGTTAATTTTTCATCTAAGAGGATACCTAAATCACGGACTGTTTCGACAGATTTAATATTTGTATTATTTAATTTGTAATTAAAATCGATGGCACGGGTCTTTCTTTTGAATGTTATTTTTAGGCATTTTTCAGGATTAAGCGACAGTTTATTATTTAAACAATAAACCGACAGTCTAGTGAGGTCCTCCTGCATTTTATGACAGTCATTAGTATTTTCAATATTTAAGTATACCTTCATGTCGTCTGCATACATAATGTATGTTCCTGATAATTACCTAAGACAGCGTCAGCATAGATTGTTTCCTATTCCGATATACAGGACCACCCTGCCTGTTGGAAGGGCTATCGCTATGTTGAACAACATTGCTCCATACGTTGATCTGTTCTATGTATCCGAAGGGGTTTTCCGGAGCAGGATTCTCTTACTACTTTGACAAGAGTTCTTTCATGTATGTTTTGTCTTTTTATAATATCTTTGATGGGCGGAGAAAAAAAACGTTATTATGAACCCAAATATTTAGCTACAAAACTCATATTTTGCAAAACGGATTATTATTTACAAATAATTTAATTTTTGTAACATCATTCAAGTAATTTGGACACATAACATAAATATTCCAGATATACTACTTGAACCATTAAAGATAAGACAGAAATAAGTCTTCTTATACTTCTAAAACTAATTTATACTATTTGTACTACTCAATGAATGATATAAATGAGTACTTATTACGCTTTAATCCAGTATCCGATAACATATGGTATAATAAAGTAGGAAGGAGTCTTGGACGCGCATAGTCGCTTAATAGAAATTGCACAGAAAAATATAATTAAAATTATTTACAAAAAACATAGATTATTTCCTAGTAATAAATTATTCGTAGGGAGTGGACTCCTTAGTTTTAGTAAATTATATTTATATCAGTGCCTGAAATATGTTTACTTGAATAGGAAATTGTTTAGTAATAATTTAAATCGTATTAGTAATAGATCTGATAGTGAACTGTCAGTTCCAGGATGCAGAACTAAGTTCGCACAGAGGCACTCCTTACATGTTGGTCCAAGATCCTTCAATCTTCTAACCAAGGAACTACAAAACATTAAATCACTGGTTCAGTTTTAAGTAGGTTTGTGGCCTTGGATTCGCTTGGAAGGAGCAGATAGACACATTCTTTAAAAAAAAAATGCATTTTGAAAATAAATCATATTTCGTAATTTTAGCATATGTTTATTCTGTTTTTCTTTTATTTTTCTTTTCTCTTCTCTTTTTTTATTTTCTTTTCTTTTTATGGTTATGTTTTATCATATTTATGTGCTACAAACTTTTTTATAATTAAAAAAGGAATGGTCCACGCTCAGACGCTGAAGTTTTTGTGGGCATTTTTTCCAATTCATGTTATAGCTTAATTTTAAGATGAATTTTTCTAAAGTGTATTTTTGTAATTTTATTTCTATGTAAACAATATGCTTATGGAAAAATAAAAAAATATTACTGACTCCATCATGTACTATTTGTGCCACTGAAAATATGACACAATTATTTTATATTTATTTTTATTTTTTTGTTTTTTTTTTACAATATACATAAGAGGTAAAACAGATTATTCAAAAAATAAAGGATAATTACATAGCAATGAAATACATATAAATAGTGAAAAAAGTTAACAAAAAATCTCACAAATGCACCTACTTTTTGTATTAAAACCATAGTTTAAGAAGCTGCCCGGACCAAAGGGCTACTCAGAACTGCTGAAATGTAGGTGCTAGGGTACATTACTGGAAAAACGCTCCGATGGATGTTCAAATATTGGCAGAACGGTGAATATTATACAGTGATACGTTATAAACTCTGTAAAACTGAAAATGCCTTGACTTCCGTATTTTATTATCATAAATGTTCTTCTTCTGCATTGTAACATGTTTAGTGTTAACAACAGTTAACTACAGTTCACTTAGACAGATTGTGATTCAGTGAGTAGTTTCACAGACTCTGAATCGGGTAGTTGAAGGTGGTTCAAGACCATTTGCTTACACGGTTATTTACGACTAAAAGAATAAGAAGGGCCCTAAAATTGAAATATTCGAAATAACGCAAATATTTCCGTAAAAAAAAACTTAAAGCAAATAAATTTGTAAATTTAATTTGAATTGAATTTTTTCGTATTCAGGTATACCGAGTAAATTGAATTATGACGAATTATTCACATAGAACTAATTTAATTTAAGTTTTATGTTCGAGAGCGAGAAAGTTAGTATAACCCCTCCAAAATTTGCATTGGTGAAATTCCTTTTCTGAAGTGAGAACCTCACTTTAAAGTAATTGGAAACGGTTTTACTTCGTGGTATAGTCGTCGCCAGATAAGAATGCGTACCCTCACAAAGTGACCGCAGCGTAAAAATTGCGTTAGCGTAGGCATTCTTATCTGCCGACAGCCTTACCTGCTTATTATTCGAATTTACTACCGCGTAAGTGTCAAAAACGTTCAAAAAAAAAATGAAAAAATTGGATTTTTTTATTTACTTATTTACACAATTTCCTGTAAATTAATCTACCTACAACGCAATATATTTTTTTGCCGCATAGTATTTTTTCACAATCTTTAAAACATATATATATAAAAATGAATCGCCGTGTTGTGTCTCGCAAGAACTCGAAAATGGCTTTACAGATTCACATGCGGTTTTTGAACATTTTTCTAATTTACGTCCTCAAGGTTAACAAATAACAACATTTTCAATATATTGAGTAAAAACAAGTTAGAAGCATATATGTGTATTCATCGATTTTCCGGAGAGGCATTCGTCTTAAATGCATATATTGAAAAATTCGGAGAATGTTTTTTTTTGTGTATTAAAAAAGTTTTTATTTTAACGTTTACAATCAACTTTCATTCTTAATGGATACTAAATTGAATAATTTCCTTACAACTTCTACATGTTAAATTACTTTTAATGGATTTTTAGTAATGTCTTAATAATTTTATCTGACTTTTGATACATTTTTGAAGAACGGATTCATACACGAAATGCACCACTGTTTGTTAATTGACCAGAGTTTGACAGTTGCAAAAAGAATTTTATATTTCAAAACGATTAATTGATGTTTTGGAATTCAACTACAAATAGGTACCTAGGTTAATTCATTATTTGAATATGAATACTTTTAAGTTTTGGAATTCGATCAAACACAAGTATCTAGGTACCTACTAACCAATGAAAAGTCTTTTTCCTTTTATCCGGACAGTTTTTGCACAAATACAAATAAAATATATAATGCAATGAAATATTATGTAAAGTTAAAACGATTTTTTTCGTCATTTTTGTAATTTATTTTGGTTTCGAATTAAATGTCAAGCTCACATCACAACACGACTGACGATTAAAAAATCACTAAATTTGCATTGAACATGAGCTGAGTATCATAAAATGTGATTTTTCTCAAGCCTGGGTACCCCGTGATGTAATTCACCACTGTAATTAGGCCTCCTGGCCTGTTGTGGTGCAAAAAAAAAAATGTAATCATAATTTTAAAAGGCTCATGGTAAAACGCGGTCTGACTTTTCTTCAGTAACCGCATTCACATATTTTCTCTATAGATTGTGGCACTAGAGTAGTGTTTTTTTAAACGATTTTGATTTGAGCAGTATGAGGTCTCTTAGCTAACCACATGTGGAGATAAAACGAAAAACAAACCCGTATTACGAACATATAAAATAGCTCAAAAAAGTCCAAAATAAATAACGTGTGTAATCAATTACGAAAAAAATGTTTGTTCAACCAGCTAATAGCATGCAAGCCAACGTTTGGGCAGGACAACGTTTGTCGGGACCTCTAGTTTAAAATGAAAATTTGTGAATACCAATACCTCAACAGAGATGAATAAATTATTGAGGAATGTGAAAATCTAGATACTTTAAAGATTTTTTGACTCGTTGGCTGGTTTACGCGATCACTTTATTAATAGTATAACATTCGCCATTCTATCTATTGTTTGTGATTTCCACATCAATACAATTTTCCGATGTTTTATAAATATTTCGTTAAAGTAGGCGTGCGTTTACATTATTTAATACTTCTTCAGTTGAGGTTACTCTTTTTTGTCTGATTTTCATATTTATAAGTATTATATTTTTTAAAAAAAGATTTACATTTTTAAATCATCTCTATTTTTTATTTAACTTTTTGTACATAATGTTATTTGTACATTGGCGGGCTTATTGCCAAATGGCAATTTCTTCCAACCAACCAATAATCATACTAAATATGCTGTATTTTATAAGAATACGTAAATGTTGCCTACCTTAGAACAGGTGTTTACATTAGTGGCGAACGGTGATTTTATTTACAGGTAAACTATAAAAAATATCATTAATTTGTACCTACATAGTAGTTACATTATAAAATGTTTATATCCATTAAATTACCCTT
The DNA here is from genome assembly GCF_059751315.1 of Micrasema longulum. Classification (NCBI taxonomy): domain Eukaryota; kingdom Metazoa; phylum Arthropoda; class Insecta; order Trichoptera; family Brachycentridae; genus Micrasema; species Micrasema longulum. The sequence goes on along the minus strand of NW_028280056.1, from coordinate 38,916 downwards.
TGGCAACACAAAATAGTAACGATACTATAAATTACTTTTTTCTGTTTCTGTGTGACACAACAACTCTCATCTGTGAAATCAAATCAAACGACTTAACTTCATGATATATTGTATTGTGTAGCTATATTATCCATTTATTTACTTTTACAAAAGTTTGAAACTCTGTCATTATTAGGTATTTTTATAACGATTAAAATGTCAACTGGCCAATTTGTTCTAGAAATGAATAATGCTAAAAACGGCCGCGTCAAGCGCCACATGTGTTGCGAGTCATATGTAAAAAAGTATCATCTCAAAGAAAAATAGTCCTCAAGAAATAACGTTAGAAGTATTGTCTTCCAAATAGAGAACCCTCAAAGAACTTGTGTAATGTGCAAGTTAACTCTAGGAGAAAAATCCCGCTACTGGGTTTAATATGTTTAAAATATAGTGCACTTATTTGTATGGAGAAATAAGCTGGAGTAATCGACTAATTTCTTGGCTCATTGTTGGCGCTGTGCGCGCTTTATTCATATTTTTATTTATATTTAGATAAACATACAAATGGTGGCCATAATATATAAAAAATAATTATAATTTTTTTGTTTTCTGTAAATAAAGTCACCGTAAAACATTATTATGAATAGTCAAATATAATGGTAAGCTGCGCTTAATCGCTTCTATACACGATTCGCCCTTGGTTTACATACCTAGTTAGGATAAAGTGTCTACTGTCGTTTGCTTTAGATTTAATGGTTTTTAATATGATCGACTTCATTGACTGTTTTATAAATATAACGTATTATTTACTATAATAAACTCCGATTCTCAGCACTGAACTGAACTGAACTGATAATTGAAACATGCCGCTTTTGCTTTAAAAAATCATTGCCCTATGCATCATCATGGCAATAAGAGAAAAAAATAATAAATTAAAAAAAGAAATTAATCACAGTGACAAATTTAACATTGATTGAATGGAAAAATAATAAAGCGCCACTTCTAGGTTCTTACAAATCCCAGTAAATTGCGGTTAAGAAAAATTGAAAAGTTTATTCAAAATAAAGTTCTCCGGTTTCAGTCGTTTGCTACCATTTCAGAGAAAAACATTTTCAGAAAGCTCCTTTGTCTCCCTTCAAATCCACTTAAGTTTTCAATTACTTAAGATTTTTTCCTCTTTTCTAGACAGCTTAAGATTTGATCTGTGTCATTCGAGATAATGTTTATTTAAGTACTTGGAATTTCTCTCATAACCCCAATTACCATTTTTAATTTCGTTTGAGTCCTTTTTATGTCTGTTTTTATGAAATTAATGAAAGATACAAAGCGCCCTAATTTGTCATACGACTTTTTAATCAGTCATCAGAATTATTCTTACAAACAAACGTTCCATGACGTTTTGATAAGCGCTCTTTAAAGGAATCAATAGTGGAATCACTTTGCCTTATGAAATTCAAATTTTGAAATTTATACTTTTGTTTTGTGTCCAGGTGGATGGAGAATACAGTTTTGTGTGTGGAATAGAACCAGAACCCTGGACGAGTGTTTTCAATTCGATTGCTACTTGAATAAAGACATCGAGTGAAGATAAAGTTTGCCTCGTTTTATATTGGTTGGCGCGTTTGTCTATTATTCCAAAAATAAGGAAAGCCACTCTCAGCGACACGTTTGACTTGGAAGGGGATGAAACGGATACGAGAGGGGTGGAATCTTTTGAGTAAATACTTCTAGGAACATTACCATCATCATTCCTCTTTCCACTCCAAGTGGTGCAAATGGTACTATATTGTCAAATCAAATTCAGCGTATTTAAATCAAATGTTCCCGATCATCTGATAATCAGTCTTATATTTCAGGTGCCTGTCTAGTAACAATGTTTTTTTTTGGTTCAAATAACCTTTAAAATTAAAGCTTCTTGTCCACTCTGCCAGGAAACGAACCCAAGACCTTAAGAATGGTAGACAAACGCGCCAACCACTTTAAAACGAGGCGGACTAATCTCCACTCGATTTCCTCATTGAGAATTCTAACCTGAGAGCAGCCATCGAGTTGAGAACTCCATTCTTTACTCGCTTGGACACATATAAAGAAGTGAAGGAGCACTTGTGCCAAAAATCAAAACCGTAGTATTTTTTTGAAGTTTGACCAAAGATACATATATATAAATCGTCTCGGAAATGTGGGCTATGTATACTCTCGTGAGATCTCAGGTTCTCCCTACAAGGTTGACTTGAAACAATTATTCGGTATGTATTTTCATACAATAAAAATTGTCTTCCCTGCGCTGGTCTTTAAAATAAAATCAATTACCTTGCCCGCGTTGTTATGACACCAAAACTATGATGCATCCATTTTTTCTTTTCAAATAAATTATCCGTCTCCTTTAAAATATAAATGAATATAACTAATCGATTTTCTGTTTAAACGAATATTTCTGGACTTCCCCCACATCTCTCGATATTTCATTGAGTAGGATGTATAGGATGTTTTTTTACGCGTAATTTTAGTCCAAATTTATTGGAGAAAATTTCAGACATTTTTAATCCGGTTGTAGTCTCGTGGCTAGTGTTGCGGATCAGAGGTCCGAACTCGAATCTACCCAAATTAATTTCCCACAATTGGAAATGGATTAATTTTTTTTGCGGCGCGTTGTGGGCGCGGTTGTCCATAGTGACCGAACACAAATATATGTCAACATGTTTGTTGTCAATAGTGACCGCGTGGGCGCGACAAGGCGTCTTTTACAGTCCCGCGCCGCGCCGCGCCGCGCCGTAAGACGCTGGCCACTATGGCCAAGCACTCAGTCATAAGAACGAAAATATTTATTTAAAAAAATGAAAAAATTAAATAAATTTAAACATGAGAACATATTTCGTCATGATCGTAAAACAACGATGCCGATTTTCTTCATCTTTACATATTTATTATTTAGAGCAGTTTAAAATCTTTTTAAAAACTCATGTCACAAGCAAACAATCACGCCGTTTCCCCGTAGGGGTAGCCAGAGAAGATAGAACACCATACACTCTGTCTTTGCATACAGACGTTGCTTCTTCTACGTTCATACATCTTCTCATACACGCACGCCAATTATTCCTGATCTTGACATGTTCATCTTCAAGTATTTGATGGACTTGATCGTGCCATATATTTCTCGGTCTTCTTCGTTTTCTGCATCTATCAACATTCGCATCGTTGATCTTTTTAGCCGTTCTTTTGCTGTCCATTTGCTCTGCATGTTCAAACCAACGCAGCACCCCCTTTTTGATTATGTCGTTAATGCATGTTTCAGCCTTACATAGTTCACGGATTTCGACATTTGTGCACCTATCATACATCGTTTTACGACACATTCACACTAGGGGTCGCATTTCGACAGAATTTAACCTACTTTCATAATTTTTTTTCCAATTTCATACTTCGCTCCCATACAATATAGTTGGTACTAGAACTCCATTGTGAACTGCTAGTTTTGCCTCCTGCGATAAACATTTGTTTGCCAATGTAGATTTCAGTTAAGTTAAGTTTATTTTGTTGCGCGCATTCACTCTCCTTTCGATATTTTTTTCTACTCTTCCATCTTTTAAAAACATGCTTCTTAGATACACAACTTCTTCTAGTTCAAGACATTCGTTGTTTACATTTATTATGCAGTGTGGTCACTATGGACAACAAAATTGTTGACAAATATTTGTGGTCACTGCGCCCACGCCGCGCCGCAAAAAAAAATTGCAGACAGAGCCGAAGGGCCTGTATGACAAGATTATGAATGTGGAAGAAGCTAGAAATGTATGCCAGGATAGACGTGTTTGGCGGTCCATTCTCTCTGCCTACCCCTACAGAGAAATGGCGTGATGGTAGTAGTAGTAGTAGCTTTAAATCAACTTTTTATTTGTTGCAACAGAGAGGGGAACATTTTTGAGAAGGCAATTTGCAGTCTAGGCATTTTCAGGGCTTATGACCTGTCATTGACTGGTTTAAGTGGCCACTTTACACACTGTGTAACGATCACCATTCTGTGAGTCTTAAAAATGTTCCCCTCAATGTTGCAACAAATTTAGATATGAATAACTCCCTAGAGAGGAAATTCAGCTAGTCTGCAAACATTTGAACATACTCAAAACATTGTTTAATCAAATTTTTCAAAAGATACCATTTTTTAAGTAATGTTGTTGTCACGCAGTAAATTCATCGTTTCACAAAGAGGCCTATAAGTTTGGCGAACCAAATACTTATTTTATGAGTAAATTTCTCCAATTGGCAAGCATTGTTAGAGTGCAAAGCGTTTGATGATTAATTTGAATATTGTTACAGAGAACAAATATTTTTTCCGAATTATTATAATTTGTTTGACAAGACGAAAATCACTACAAAAAGAACAGCCGTTGTAAACACTAAATTTATATGGAGTACTTCGTTTGTAGGTACATGTATATGTATTTATGTTCAAGGACTCTTCGATCCAATATCCTGACGATGAAATCGCAGACTCTTTATTGAAAGGATACGTATTCCGAAATGACTTGTAAGAAAATTACTAGTAAAGAATATTACTTCGATTGTAAGTGTACAAAAGAGAAAGATTTCCGTAAAAATCTTTTCATTTCATACTCATTCTTTTAACATGTAATAAATTATTGGGAACAGGTTTAATTCCATCTTGGATCATATATTAGAAACACTTCACACATATCGACGGAAGCAATTTTTTTTTTTATCAACTGGCTGTGATTTCACACTTGTGGACATAGGATACATCTTTCTTATTTTATCAAATGATGAACTCATATTTTTTGTAATCTTCAAATGGACATTTTCACACCGGATTCGGAAAGTAAAATTTGTATAACTATGCTGGATGTTAATATATATAATATTTATCTTTGCTACGCGAAGAATAAATGCCCGCTAATTCAACAACACATCTGTATAAGAGAGAGCACGAAAATATAACTTAAAACAAGAAAAACAGAAGCGCTATTCTGTGGCAGGTGTTGGGTAAAACAGATTCAGTCTTCAGTCGATTGACGACACTGATGAGGGACGTACGCGCATAATATGAGTGGCGTATTTATGCTTTTTATTTTATTTTGCTACGACAGGGCTAAATTTAATGTTTGATTGCATAAATTATAGAAAAGAAATTATTAAACTGTATGTCTCCATGTTTTTTTTTGCAAAAGTCTAAAAGTCTAAACTTTAGAATATTCCGTATTTTACTAGTGGTAACACGATGTTACATCACCGCGTGGAAAAATATTATTTACCACAGTCTTTTAAAAGTTAATATTACTGATGATTGAACTGTTGATTATATACAAATAGTTAAGTTCATATTTAATTTTGAAGACGGAATTAAAATATTCCATTCAAACAATAAAACTAATATACTAACGAAATTCGAATTATTATCAATAATTAATTTAATTTAGGTCAACGTCCTATTTTTTATATTTTTTCTTTAAAGTCTAACCCTATCGTTAACACAATTACCCCCTCCCCTTATCCTTATCGACACCCACTAATCCGTTCACTGTTTCTTTTATATATTATGTTTGTTGAGTTGCTAAATATCCCTGAAGTTGGCAACGTGTAGTTGCCAAAACTAGTCGGTTGTGTCAATAAATAAAGTTGTTAATAAAAAAGGGTATTTATACTTCCTTTCAAGGTAATGCCACTGCCTGACAAAACCAATACTATTTTAAATATCATCAACTTTTCTGCTCACTCAAATTTAAAACACACATTTGGTCATAATATTCACAATTACAATACGCGTTATTCAAGGAATCTTCATGTGTCTAAGTTTCGCTTGTGTCAATAAATAAAGTTGTTAATAAAAAAGGGTATTTATACTTCCTTTCAAGGTAATGCCACTGCCTGACAAAACCAATACTATTTTAAATATCATCAACTTTTCTGCTCACTCAAATTTAAAACACACATTTGGTCATAATATTCACAATTACAATACGCGTTATTCAAGGAATCTTCATGTGTCTAAGTTTCGCTCAACAAAGTTTGGCAGTAGGTCCTTGGAAAATATTAGCCATTCCGAATATAATAAACTGCCTGATGAGCTAAGACACGAAAAACTTAATAAAAAATCTAGAAGTGTCGTAATTAAAACATATTTCTTAAATCTTTTTGATATTGATAATTATTAATGTAGTTTATATAAGATGGTGTTTTATGTTTCTTATACAATAATGTTTTCTTTTTATTTTGGATGTATAAATTTGTATTTTTGTATTATATGTTTTATTAATAATAAAAAAAATATTTAGAAAAAAATATTTAAATACCTAAGGTGTGATATAAATATCTAAGGTGTAATATAAATATCTAATACAGTGATTAAAATTTCAAATTGAATTGTTTAAAACCCCACGATTATTTAATTAAGCAGAAATTTACATGAAAACACGCAAAAATGCATTTTTTGACATGCTAACATACATTTTCTTGAAAAATCCTTTCTTAATCAACATGAAATAAAATCTCACCTACATTAATAAAGGTTTCAGCTCTTGAACTTCACAAACATCAACAGATGAAAGAATTGAAGGAATATAGATGTTCAAATATGGGCAGAATGGTGAATGTTACTCAGTGTGTAAAGTGGCCACTTAAACCAGCCATTGACAGGTCGTAAGCCCTGTAGATGCCTAGACTTCTATTAACCTTAACTTGAATGTTCTTCATCTCCGTTGTAATATTTGCAACTACGAGTACAAACGTAGTTACTAACTATGCACGACACTCTCATATTCCGCGTTTACATTCCTTAGCCAACAAATTTACTTTTGATATAGACATTTTTAATACGACAATTATCCGTTTTAAAGCGTTCTTAAATGCACTGTTTGAAACTAATTATTAATGTCGTACAAAAACTTTCTTTTTCATACAAGTTTTTCTCTGTTTTTGATGTGTATCATTATTTATTATTATCTTTTTCTGAAATAAATGTATCAAATATTTTTGGGTACCAGATATTATGTTATTATCTTAAATATACTTACTGTAAACTAATTTTTATTATTTGTTTTTAACAACAATTTGTTAATACCGTTTTTTTATACGTATAAGTATATGTAAATATATATATTTTCGTTTAAATTCTCTACAAGTTATTTACAATTTGCTTTTTAATTCAATTACTTTTCTTATATCCATTTATTTATTTTTTTCTTTTTTACTATGTAAAGTTTAACTTTTTATTTTGCATAGCAGTATGCTTTTTATTGTTTCTACATGTATACAAAAAGCGTTGTTTATCTTTTAAATTATTACTTACTATGTTTGTACTTACCTGTATATTTTTGGGCGAATTGTAAAATTATATAAATAAAATAAATATGTTAACATGAAATAATTTTAATAATATTTTAAATGCATTAAAATCACATAAAAGTAATGAAGTTTTCACCGTATTTCAATCAAACTATGAGAGTATTTCGGAACACTTTAGTCGTCTGTCTTTTCTTCTGCCGTTCTTGTTTTTTCTTTCTGTCTCCATATACGAGCGATACGTTCACGTCGAGCAAATTGCTATTGTCGTAAGGTTCTGTCTGTGCGTGGTCACACGAGGACAATGCGGCCGGTGGTGGGGGTAATCATTGTTTCGCGGAGATAGCCTGCCCGTCCATCTCGGTGGCGGTGTCTGGATACATTCTTTGTCCTCCAAATTGCTTTTTACACGTGGACAACGGTCGAGTCCACGGACAAAACGATGTTGTATTGCCCAAGTGTAAACGGCTGTTAATGATGGAGAAACTATTGAAAACTCATAAAAGAAAAGCCGGACTATTGATAAATATATAAATATAGGTTAAGTATTCAAAAGGTTATAAATTAATTTGTATAAAATTTCTTAATATTGTTCTTTATTTACTATTTTTTTTTCTCACGTATCTCAATAATAATGTATAAACTTATATGTATGTATATGTATGTGTGTATGTTTTCATATGTAAATTTATTAAATATTTTTCTATGTACCCTATACCTATGTTGGTACATTTCCTGATTTTTACTTATTATTGTATCTTTTAGCTTTTCTTATGTTATCTTTAATTTTAACTAAATTTACATACTTATGTTTCACTGCTGCACTTGAATGTAATTTCTAATATATGTAAAAGCCCGTAGGGCGTGTAAATTAATAAATAAATAAATATATATCTTTATTTATTATTGATTTATTTTAAAGAAACAAACAAACGACAATGATATAATCAAATTTTGTTTTTACTTATGACTATGACTTATGTGGAATTTAGGAATTTGAATATTATTTTGGTATCTGAGTGACTTATTTATATCAAATTCTTTTATATTTTCTTCTTTATAAAGTTGAGTTTATTTTATAAAGACTGTCTGCTTTATGAATCTAGACAGTCATTAAAAACTAAGTTGTTGACGGTCATTATAGGTTAATTAGTGTTTATTGCCAATGTGACTATATTGCTATACAATGTATAAATACTTTGTCTTCTGTATTGGGAACTTATGAGATTTATTTATTTCCCGATAATGCAGGAAAAAAAAATCAACAGATGGAAGAATCGAAGGAATATATGCAAATGTTTAAATATAGGCAAAATGGGTAATGAAACAGTGGGTAAAGTGGCCACTTGAACCAGCTAATAACAGGTAGATGCTTAGACTTCTATAATCCTTTTCCTAAAATGTTCTCTATCTCTGTTGTAATATGTTAATAACTGGTATAAAATGAAGTATAAAAATTGAAAAGTATTTTCAGGCGTTGCGTTGTAGGTAAATTAACTTAGCCGGATGAATCACACCCACATTAATAAAGGTTTTATCTCTTTTTCCTGACAAAGGTCAGCAGATGGAAGAGTTGAGAAAAAAAATATTCTAACGTATGCAGAATGCCGAATACAGTGTGTAAAGTGACTAATTAAATCAGCCAACAACAGGACACTTTCCTTGACTTCCATATTCCCCTCGCAAAAAGTATATTACAACGATTTTGCTAGTAAACGAACCCGGTACCCTAAGAATGATAGGCACACGCACGTGCTACTATATTACGAGGCGGATATTCCCACTCGATTTTCTTTATTCAGGATTTTGACCTGAAGCTATCGAGTCAAGAAGACTCGTCCAGGATTCTGGTTTGCAGCTAATAAATGCGCAGTGGAGTCGCCTGATGGATGACTTGAAATAATAGATTCAGTTAACCCTTTTCAACTAACAAAAATAAAGACAAAAGAATTTACAAATGACGGAAAAAAAATCGGTCTTTTATTTACTTATTTTATTTTCTTCATTTTTTTTTAATGCACCAGAACAGGCCAGGAAACCCAATTGCAGTGGGAAATAACATTACAGAACACCCAGGCTTGAGAAAAATAACTTTAAAAAAAAAAAAAAATGTGTTCTCACCGGAAATCAAACCCGGAACCTTCCGTATGTGAGTTAAGCGTCTTGACCACTACACCACAGAGGCCGCCTTTTACGACTATGAGTGCGTCAGTTCTTCACAGGTGCTTTCAAAAGGAATGAACAATGTTATATGAGTAATTTGTGGGATTTTAAACATTTTTTTAATTATTGCAAATACGACCAAAGAGATCTGAATTGTTATTCTTCTAAAACAATGCTGCGTTTATGTCCGAACGGATGAAAAATACAGTTTTTAAAAAAAACGGATTCCTGTACGAGCGTTTAAGACTCGGTGGCTACTCTCAGGTTAAAATGTTTTAATTAAATTAAATTTAAATTAAATTTTAAATTTAAGGAAATCGATTGGAGAAAAATCCGTCTCATAGTGATGTGGTTGACACTTAGCCTAACATTCTTGAGGTCTCGGGTTCGTTTCCTGGAAGTATATTTTTCATAAGGTGGTTTTGCAGAATATTTGTTAATGAGGTGGTATTACACATCAATATTTCACCGTCCCTGAACTGGCTCTTGAAGCGTAAGATTGATCAACCTACTTTCCTCTAGCAGATGTTTGAGATACGCTGCGTTTGCTGTACCTATTCAGTACTCTATGCACCATTTGGTGCGGACTATGGTTTGGTGAAAACGACGCCACGATAATAAAAGGCATAAAAAGTCATATTTTGATTAATTTGTATTTTTGAGTGTAAAAAATGGTTGAGTTCTGAAAAGGGTTAAGGGATGAAATGGAGATAGACAAAGCACTCTAGTTAGGGGCTGGTTGTCACACAGGGTGACATATTCGTCACATTTATCATTTGGGAAAGTGGATTTCAGGACATAGAAGTGTTTGAGTGTTCGCTTCCATCAATGACTTTTTCAAATTAGGACCTTACTAATACAACGCGTATTCATGGTTATGTTTTAATGAGAAAGTTTAATGGTTTTTTTAATTTTTGTTATTTGTTGATAGACTATTAAACTTAGCCAAAAAAAAATTTTCGTCGGAGGTTATTTTCGATCAGTTCATCGCATTGGTCCATCCACGGCAAGCAAAGCAGAAATCTTCCATAACTCTCATATCATAGGTTGATTCGTATGAAACAGTGACGTCATTCAAAGTAGTTCGTTTTAATTCTTTTTTTAGAACATTTTCAGGAAACTTTGCCTAACAATTTAATGTTACAATTTTTACCGCGCCCAAGAAAACATTTATTGTATCCTATTTCCCGTAGGGCTGATGTTCCTCATTTTAAGCTTTCTTTTCAAGCAAGGCAAATAATACAAATTTTGAGGAATGCAATTTGCAAACTATTTCATAAATCAAGCAACTATTCAATGCCAAAAACCGCCGATGGTTGCCATTAACAATTCTAAGGAATATTCCAGAATACGGATACTGAAAAGTTTCATTGTGTCATAGTGTATTAATCTTCCTCTTTTCTAACTTTCTTGTTAACATTTTGATTATGTTCGGTATTTAAAAAGGTAACAAGTTATGAAAGTTCTAGATTAATTTACTTTTCGAGAAATAGCGGCAAAGTAAAATGAGAAATTGCTACCTGTCTGGACCACAAAACACGTTTTTAACTAAAAACAATGGATTATCTTCCTTATTTTGAAGGCATAAAAATAAAAGTTTATCAAATAAATTGTGTATAAAAAACTTTTTCAGGCGTATCGAGCTCTTTGCTGAGCAGTTCATAAATCTGTAGGTCAAATAACCATCGGCGTGCTTAAAAACATGCCAAGCATTTGAGCGATCACAATGAACAAACATGAATATGCTTAAGTTATCGCAGTCAAAAGTCAACGTCTGTGTCGGTTTGTTTTTTGTTTTCCTCGTAAATAAATACTGGCAAAAAATTAGCATTTACTGTGAAAAATAATACAATTTATTGCATTTACAAAATAGTAAGGAGTATTATTATTATTATTATATATTTTATTTTATTTGGGAAATCAACAGTTCTAAATACAAATTTATAGTGAAGAAACAGATATAGTGTATAAACTCAGAACTAATAACAGATTTCCACAAAGTATACAAAGTTAGTAAAGAAAATATATTACATATGAAATAAATACATATAAGTTTATACATTTGTAAATGTTATTTTTTTACTCGTAAATATTTTTCAAAAATCAAAGAATTTTTAAATATTTTTTTAAGAACCGTAAGTTATTGTAAATTGGGCGGGATTAGAACAAGAATGCTTGAAGAGAGGATAAGGAGGGGAAGGGAGATGTACATATTTATTAGTATAGTGTCTACTAAGTTACATAATGCATTGTATGCATGTATCTTATACAAAAAAGTGAAAATTAAATTATAGTAACTATGGCGACTGCTTTTCTTGACATTTGGCTTGCCAACCGCTGGCGCCGGCTAAATGCAATTAAAAGTAAGATAAATAATAAATAAATAAACGAAAAAAGCAGTTTTGGAATATTTTCCATATTTACACCGGTGAATTTCAAATATGTGATTGGGCAACAGGATTATACGCCGCAAAACGTAAATATTTTGACGTTTATTATTAGGTGTTCACGGATGTTCAATGGAACATCACAATGGTGAACGCAAATACGATAAACAACCATGGTGAGAAATTGTTATCACGTCGCTTATTAGCACGCCAATAGTTATCTGTGATTGAGCTACTGGTCCGTCTCAACAATGTTCTAGTATGTCCAAATGTTTGCAGACTGGCTGGATTTCCACCCTATTTAGTTATGGATGTTAGATTTGTGAGCACCCTGACATTTCATGGGCATAAAGAGACGATCAGTGGTAATGCATTGAAAATATAAAGATTCATTTTGCGTACTGCGAGGGATTTTGAAAATACCCGCGTACTGAGAACTATTTACAACGTCTTGGTGCGAAGCAGACTCTAAAGTGGCTCGATGATTTGAAGGCCACATGAACTGAAGTACTCTCTTATGATTAGAAAAAATCCTAAATATGTTTATGAGTAATTTCTATATGAGAGAGTGCGGGTATCATCCTTGCCTCTACCCTACCGAGTTTCTTTAGGGTTTGCTTGGCTGCAATAGTTTAGACTAGAAGTAATGTGTGTTTGACTACTCATTTTTATCGATTGTTGCGCGGCACGGTCAACAATCCCGAGATTATGATGAGCATTGGTTTGTATGTTCCTAATAATTACTAAAGACAGCGTTAGTATAAATTGTTTCATATTCTGATATACAGGACCTGCCTGCCGATCGCTTTGCCAGTTGGAAGGGTTACAGCTATGCTGAACAACATCAATTTGGATATTAATCCGTTCCATGTATAAGGGGTTTTTTTAGAGTAGGATTCTCCTACTACTTTGACATGAGTCTCTTTCATGTATATTTTTCTTTTTTATAATATGTACGTATTGAATGTATGTTTGTAATGTTTATGTTATTTTTTTAATAAATGAATTGAATCGAATTAAATATAGATCTTCATTTGTTGCAACAGAGAGGGACACATTTTTGAAAAGAGAATAGAGGCATTTACAGGGCCTGTCAGGACCTGTCATTGGCTGGTTTAAGTGGCCATTTAACACACTGTGTAACATTCACCATTCTACCTATGTTTAAACATCCACATTTTCTTAGCCTCTTAAACCAGCCAATGACAGGTTATAATTCAATTAAATTCAATTCGATTTATTTATTCAAATATAACATTTACATTACAAACAAATATTCAACACGTACATACTATAAAAAAGAATGAAAGAGACTCATGTCAAAGTAGTAGGAAAATCCTGCTTCGGAAAACCCCTTCGGATACATGGAATAGATCAACATTCGGAGCGATGTTGTTCAGCATAGCGGTAGCCCTTCCAACAGGCATAACCATAGGCAGGTTAATCCTGTATATCGGAATATAAAACAATTTATGCTGACGCTGTCTTAGGTAATTGTAAGGATCATTCAAAACAAATGCTCATCAATCACAGAATTATCAATCATACCGCGCAACAATCGATAAAAATGTGTAGTCAAATAAACATTCCTTCTAGTCTCTAAACTGTTGTAGCCAAGCATACCCTGGAGAAACTCGGTCGGGTAGAGCCAAGGATAACCCGAACTCTCTCATGTAGAGATATCTCAGAAACTTTTTTTGAATTTTCTCTATCATAAGATTATTTCTCTTTGGTTCATGTGGCCCCCAAATCATCGAGCCACTCTCGAGTTTACTTCGCACCAAGGAGTTGTAAAGAGTTCTCAGTACGCGGGTATTTTCAAAAACCCTGGCAGTACGCAGAACAAATCCTAACATCTTCAATGCATTACCACTGATTGTATCTATGTGTTCATAAAATGTCAGGGTGCTCACAAATCTAACGCCCAGATCCATAACATTCGATGTTCAATCAGATTCTGGTCATTCATTTTGTAGCGAAAAAATAGAGTTTTTTGGGCCACAGTATAGAACGTGACCGAACACTTGGAAACATTAAACCTTTCAGATATATTAGATATATCCGCTTGGAGAAAACGAAAATTGTCAAAAGTTGTCATCTTAAAGAATGTTAATGCCGAGACTTCCGTATTCCTATCTCAAAAATGTTTCCCTCTCCGTCGGAACAAATCTGATCCGTCTCACTTAGAAGTGAAACGTTCATTAGGGTGAATTGCTGTGTTGCTGCTGTGTTTAGTTGAGAATGAGGAAGTTCAGGGGGTTTTTTATTATTTATTAATAGACTATAAAACTAAGCCAAAAAAGTTTGTTTTCAATTTTCGTATATCGTATTATTAGCGCTACGATTTTTTTCGAAGTGTTGTGTATTTCTGAAATAACTCCACGTGTGACGTCAGAGGTTCATTTCCGCTTATTCTCATTCAGTTCTTCTCATTAGTCCAGAAACGGTAAGCAGACCGGATATCTTCCATAGCTCTCATATCATAGGTTGATTCATATGAACCAGTGACGTCATTCAAAGTTGTGCGTTTTTGTTAAAATATTTTTTATTATTTTTTTCCGTACATTTTCCAAAAACTTTGCAAAACAATTTAATGCTCTAATTTTTACCCCGCGTAAGGAAACATTTTTTGTATCCAATTGCCTGTAGGGCTGAAGTTCCTCATCCAGTCATGCGGTCTTTGGCACACACGAGAATGCACATAGAAAATAATTATAGCAGGTATACAATAAATAATAAATAATATAAAACGTGGTTTCGTGTTAGTAATGTGAAATCGCCGGCCAAATGTCTAAGGTTCAAATCTCGCTTTACCACATCTCGATTTCCATTTTTCCAGCACAAGTTATTTATGACTTTTGGGAAACGGTCAGAAAATTTAAGTTAATAGTAAATAATCATTTTATTTTGATAGTAAAATGTAATGTAAAATAGAACTCAAAGTATCTCTCTTTTATTTAATAAATATAAATTAATAAATAAATATATTCTCAATTCGTAAAAACAGAATTATACGTAAGACGGAATAATAGAGTTGGCTCGGACATGTTGAGCGAATGGATAGCGAAAGAACAGTTATGAATATTTGCATATATTATTTAAGAAAAATAAAAAATATTAAAAAAAAAACATTTTTGCTTTTTCAAAAGAGTTCCTTTTGGTTTTTTATTGCTAAAATTTAAAAAAAGAATTAATTTTTACGTAAGCACGCCACGACACGTGTTATACTTTCGATTTTCGAAGCGATAAATTCAAAAATATATTAGAAAATTAACGTATTACAACAGATATGAAGAACATATTTGAGAAGGTAATATAGAAGTCTAGGCATCTACAAGGGTAATGACCTGTTATAGGCTGGTTTAAGTGGCCACACACACAGTGTAACTTCTCAAAAACGTTTTTCATCTCTGTTGTAATATGTTAATATTAACAGATCATCAGGGAGTTGAATCCAGTCGTTGTATACAAAAATTTGGACAAACTCAAAATATTACTAGAATATTGTTATAATACAAATTTGATTACATGTTTAAATGTAAAGAATCTACACCGACAAGCCATATAAATCGTTTTAGTGAGTCCTGTAATAAGGAATAAATAAATTATAAAACAAAAAAACAGGTATATGTCAAATAAAATTTTTTTTAAAAAGAAATATTTAGGTTCTTATGATTAACCCAAATATTTAATTGTAAGGGCCATCTTCAACGAGTTGTAAATAACTCACTATTTGAAAATGGGATCAAGTTGGGGTTAAGTGGGATTCGAACCACGAAACATTGGTCCTTGAGTCCGAGACACTTGCCACAGGACCACAACCCGATCGTTTAAATTCAAATGTTTGACAAACTTGACGTGTGTTGCCAGAAGGTCGTAATGATTTCCCCGCCACGCCGCAGTTCAAAACAAAGGCGTCCCTCGAGAGTTCAGCAGATGAAAAGAGAATAAAATGCTTCATTCCATTTTATTTATGGCTAAGCTACAAACGCCCATTTCGCCTTAGGATTTGATAGAACGATACGGTTTGGGAGGCTATATAGTATTTTATCGTTGGGAGGAATGGCGCGCTGAATAAAACAAAATTATTCAACGTGAGTACCTATGTACGTAGGTATTCAAACAATGCGCGATGCGTAGTTTGAAAAAATAATGTTCTTTCCATAGAATTAAGAATATTCCAGAAACCGCATACGCACATCAAACAAAAGGCGGCTAAACTACTTATAAATGAGTAGGTTTACGTTTTGACCCATAAGTTTCTTTGTAAACGTCGCTCAGTACGCAACTCCTGATTTGAATTCAACTATGCCGTGTTGTGTCCTGTTAAAGTGTAAAAATACTGCTGGGATCTTAAAGAAACAGGATGCAATAACATTTCGTGTGTAATTACCAAATGAATGTGTATGTAACAAATGCATTACTCAAAAATTGAATTATTTTTCCATGTGTCAGATTGTCGAAGAAACAAAATAAACGTTTCGTTAGTGTTGCCAGGGTAGTAAATTTTTTTACCCTACTTTGCTCACCTAATGAGAGAACTAATGAAAATTGGATCTCGGATTAAACAACTCTATCGTGGACATTTGGCCTACATTATCTTTAAAACATCAAATATTATTTAATATGTTAACATATTACAACAGAGATGAAGAACATTTAAGAGAAGGTAATACAGAAGTCTAGTCATCAACGGGGCTTATGATCTGTCAATGGCTGGTTAAAGTGGCCACTTGAAGTTCAATGGTTTTTAAATATAATAAATAACAGACTATTAAACGAAAAAAAAAAATGTAACGAATTATCAGCTTTTGATTATCAAAAGTTTTTTAATTTTAAATTTACTCCGCGTGTGACGTATCACAAGTTCTTTTCGGTGAGTTCTGCTGAATTTCGCTTCTGGTAAATTGACTTCCCGTAAACCGGAAATTTATCACAATACTCTTTAATAGGTTGGTTCGGAAGAAAAAGTGACGTTATTTAAAGTACCTATAAGTAGTAGCTAGTGCAATACAGTTTAAAGTATCTTTTTCATATATTTTCAAGAAATTTTGCAGTATAATTTAATGCTATAATTTTTACCGCGCGTAAGAAAACATTTTTTATGTAAAATATCCCGTAGAGCTGAACTTCCACATTCTTTGGGTGGAATAGAACCAGAGCCCTGGACGAGTATATTTAACTCGATGGCTGCTCCTGGGTAATAATCCTGAATGAGAAATCTACTGAAGATAAATCCGCTTTGTCATGAAGCGGTTGGTGCAATCGCGTATCATGCTTGATATCCTGGGTTCGATTCCTAACAGGGTGGATTTAAAATATTGATTTTGTTATTATATTTGAGGTGCTGGCAGAGAATTTTGAGTAAAAGGTATTTGAAAATTGTTTTTCTATTACTCTCTCGCAAATGCCTCCCGACACTGTGCGAAAAAGACCATTGCACGTCGGATTAATTATGCCTAAGATCTTCAAAATCGACGTTTTGCTGTCTCGTTTTCCGCCCCGGTGGTTTTTGAAAAATAGTTGTTATATTTGTATACAGTTGTAGAAGTAGAAAAATTTGTGTATCTGGAAAGATGTTGAAAGGAGAGTGAATGCGGGCAACAAAATGAACTGAACACTAAGCACAGTAACTGATAATAAAAATATGTCAACCGAAGCTAAACTGGCAGTGCACAACGGAGTTTTAATCCATACTTATGTATGAAAGTGAAACATGGAACTGGTAGAAAAAGGATGAAAGCCAAAAGCACGCGGTTGAAATGCGATCTCTTCAGAAATCAATGTATGACTTGGTTACGAATCGTTAGGTCAGATGAGAGTGTAAATCTGAGTGAAATATAATTGAAAAGATTAAGAAAGGGTCTCTGAGATGGTTTGGTGACGTAGAACGAATGGATGACAAAATAATGATAAAACAAGTATATATGGTGAAAATGAACGGTAACGTGAGACAAGGTCGACCAAGGAAGACGTGGCATGATCAGATAAACCAAAATCTTAAGTCTGGTCATGTCAAAAGCAGACAGAACCGAAGGGCATGTATGACAAGATGTATGAATCTGGAAGAAGCTACGATAATATGCCAAGATAGACGTGTGTGACGGTTCATTCTCTCATCCTACCCCTACAAGGAAATGGCGTGATGGTAGTAGTAGTAGTAGCAGTCGTCCAAAGACGGCAGAGAAAATTTCGCGATTTTCAGGGTTGTTTAATAGTCCTAACTTCAATAAGAAACAATTTATCAAGAAAACAAAACTGCAGAAACACGCAAACGATAAATATCTATAATATCTAAAAAATCACTACTCGAGTGCCGCAATCCTAGGAGAACATATTTTTAATGTAGATATATGATCATATTTTTATTCTAAAACATTAATAAAAGTAGATATTTTTAGTTTGTTTCATAAATAAAAATATAAACATACATATAAATGTTTTAGATGAAAAATAATACAATTTACCTATAATGTATTCATATACATCTGATTTACTAAAATTGAACAGATTAGGTAGGTAGGAAGAAATTGCCTCAAGGCAATATGCCCACCCTTATTCATATGTATGTAAACTGTATATGCATATAAAGAGATTAAATAAATATACAACACTACGAGGCGGACTTATATCCACTCGATTTCCCGATCCAGATTTTTTTTTCAAATTTTTGAGAACAGCCATCGAGTCGAAAGCACTTGTCCAGATCTCACACATAATTGTATACTTTATCCGCCCGAACACAGATATAAGAACGCGAAGAAAATAATTAAATCCTGAAGTTCCTTCACTAAGCTTATCTTCTTTACAACGTAATATTTCGAATGTGCTTATAGTTAACCACGTCTCTTGCATCGTTTCCATTGTTTAAAGTTGATCAATTTTGAAAGAGCTTTTCGGATAAGGGATTGTTCGCAAACTAGTTCTATAAGATTGACCCATTTCTCGCGTATCATCAAAATCCACACGACACGATTAAATTATACTGGGTTAATTGATTTTTATTCTTCTTCTTGCTGCTGACTGTGAGTACCATTTGCTTGGGGTAAGCCCTCCTAGGAGATTTGTTGTTTGGTTTCTGTTTTACGCCGGTTGCCACCGGACGCCGAGACAGTAACCCATCTTGCTAACTGGGGTGATAATTATTATTATTATGGATAACTTATAAAGCGCCATTCTCGTAATATAATACCTTAAGGGTGCTTTACAAAGTGATTATATAAAGATATAAATTTAATTTTAGCTTTTAAATTCAAGAAAAATAATCTCCTTTGTCACCACATGCTAAGAATTTATTCAAATGATTTAGAGAACATGTGCGTTTAAAGTTTCTTCCGAAACGTCACTTCACTTTCGCACCTCTGCTGGGAGAGCATTCCATGCCGTAGGGCAAGCGATCGCAAATGCACGGTCGCCGAATTTAGTGCGCTGTTTGTGTAGAGGTATAATAACTTTTCCTTTCGACGCAGATGTAGCTGATCTAAGCGTAAGACGTCTGTCAGCTAGTTCATCTGGAATGCAGAGTTTCCTTAGATATTCTGGAGCAGAGTCGTGCAGTGACTTATACACAAGCCAACAGAGTTTGTATTCAACCCTCTGTGGAAAACGTAGAAAAGTAAAAACACCATTTTAAATAATACTTCATATCAACCGTCGGGAATCGAACCCAAGACCTCTTACATGGTAGGCAAATGTGCTGACCATTACACCACGAGGTGAAATGTTAATTCAAAAATAGTATTATAAAAATCGTTAATGCTTTTAGTACGTCAAATTTTTTGTGGACAGGCTAGATTTTCTCCCAAGGGAGTTATTTACATTAGAAATTTGTTGCAACATAGAAGAAAACCTTTTTGAAAAGGGAATATGGAAGTTGGGGCATTTACAGGGCTTACGATCTGTCATTGGTTTAAGTGGCCATTTTATACAGTGTGTAACATTCACCATTCAGTGATTCAGCGGGATGAATCTCACCCAAACGATCAAGGTTTTAGCTTTTTTACTTCATAAAAGTCAATAAATACAAGAGTTGAGGAAATGCAGATGTTTAAACATAGGCAGAATCGTGAATATTAAACGGTGTGTAAAAAGGCCACTTAAACCAGCTAACGACAGGGCATAAGCCCTGTAAATGGATATACTTCCATATTCACTTTTCGAAAATGTTTTTCCTCTCTGCTGCTACAAGTTCAGATCTAATAAAAATCAATGCACCCTAATTTTACCGTGTCGTGTGGATTTGGAAGTTACGTGTGAAATGGCCGTGAAGTTTGCAAGTTAAATTGAAGTATGCTCTGCTTGGTGATAATGCATAGCAGATAATTTAAATTATGTTATAAAAGCATGTTTTCCTCAGAACAGAGATTACTTCTTTAACCCTATCAGAACATAGTTTGTGTGTGTATAATGAAGTATTTCTCAGTGGGGAAATATCACATTTCACGAATAACGAACACACGTGAAATAGAATTTAGAAAAGTTAATTGATTTTTTTAAATCAATATGGATATTGTGGAGAAATGTTTTCATATATAATTTCTAAAATAAAAATGATAAAAAATAAGTCTTTACACCGACGCGACATGTTTGGCCTTGACAATTGAGAGGTCGAGATTCGTCACGATGATTGACGCTCAGTGGAAAATAAGTTGTGGTGGAGTAGGGCTCAAACCTCCGACCTCTGATCCGTGAGTCCACGACACTAACTCCTAGACTACAATCTGGTTTTTATATCAATTGATAATGTTTTTATCAATAGGACACACCATGCTGAGGAAAAGATTATGTATCTTATTTTCGACAAATAAAATTATAAAGTATGTACCAATAAGAGATGCACACATAATACATAACATAGTTCTATTTGTGCATGTATTTGTGAATGTTTAATCCTCTTTGATCTTATTCTCAAATCACTCTCTTAATTCCCATCTACAATTTCTTACTTCTTAAACATGCAGAGACATATGAAAAACTTTACAAAACATTTGTTTGTCCCCAGCAAGAATACTGTAATTTATTTGGTCACCTTACTATAATGTAAGTTTTAATAGACGAGAAAGGGTCCAACAAAAATTCTTTAAACATGTCGACTACCGGTTTATCCTAAACTTCTCTAACCATGCTAAAAGTATACAGTGCCGTGAAAAAAGCTCTCTTAAAATAGAAGAATTATGTTAGACCATTTATTTTTTAACAAATTAATAAATAAATAAACTGATTCCCTAATCTACTTGAAAGACTTCCATTCTATGTGTCAACTAGACTGACAAGACAAAATTTTCTATTTTACCCAGATAACTCGTCAAAAAACTATTTGAAACAATTTTCAATACCTAGAATGTGCGACCAATATAACAATAGATTTACCGAGGCTGGTATTTTTTTTATGACAATGTATGTAAATTTAGGTAAAAAATCACAGAAATTTTGAGAGAAACAAATATTAAAGTTTATTATTCTAAACATATTTTTCATTTCTAATCTTTTACATTTGTTATATTTAACATAATTTACATTATTGTATTAAGTGTAAATTATTTTTGTGGTGTATGCGTGAGTGTCCTACACGAATATACGCAGAAATTGACAATATTTGAGTTCATATTGTTTGCTTACCCAATAAAATAAATAAAATAACCAAAACTCGTATAGTGTCCAAGCGGCTCGACTGTGGAATCATCTCCCATCATCTATCAAAGTTGTTTCTGCAGTACCTCTGTTTAAATCACGCCTGAAGAAACATCACCCTTCTCTTCCTTAATTCATCTTCCATTTTTCTCTTTTTATTCCCTTTTCCCATAGATGACAAGTGTTGTTATTGATTAGTTTATATACGACTATCATATTTCTATTTTTCCGTCTCCTTTATTTTATTATTATATTTTCTTTCGCATACGTTTTGAAACTCATATTGTTTAAATAAAACATTTATTTTTTCAGTTGGTTCAAAAGAATTGTTGTTTGGCAATAAGCCCGACAATGTAAAAGTATGTATTACGTACAATAAATAACAAAAAAAAAAATATATTAACAGGCGCCGTTACGCAGTTGGTTAGACGGCTTACAAGCTTATAAATTGCAAAAAAAAATAAATTAAATGATTTATAAGAATAACCAAATTACTTCAAAATTAAAACATTCAACTGATTTTTTTTTTTAAAAGTTTATTGTAATTTATTATAAAAATACAAGACGGGTGATACAAAAGACGACCCAGTAACACTTTGATAAAAGGTCCATGAGACAAAATATTTTAATTTGTATAAATCGTTATTTTACATTTCGCACTTTGGTAAATCGAATGTCATGTATTTCAATCATCTGTTGCGTGAAAAATAAATGAAATGTTGTAGTTTAAACAATATTTAAAATCAATATTTTATGTCCACCCTGCCAGGAATCGAACCAAAGACCTCAAAAATGGTAAGCAAACTCGCCAGCCCCTCCACAACGAGACGGACATATATTTACTCGATTCCTTTATTTGATATTTTTACACGAGAACAGCCATCGAGTCGAAAACACTCATCCTGTGCCTCATCTTCAACCACCTTAACAAAAAGTAAAAATATATTTAATTTCTTCAAGATATTACGAAAACGATGAAGCCGGTCTCTTTTATTACTATAATTAATATTTCTCAATCAATAACAAGATTAAATCTGAAATATTAAAGTGTGGTCGCCCTACACGATATCAAATTTTCAACCAATGTCCTTTGCTTTCAATCCTCCAGGATATTTGATATCTCTCCTCCGAGGAAAATAATACCCGGTGCAAGGATTGGCGTTGGTTTTATCCTCGAGCCATTTTCACAAAAACAAGGGAAGATAACTGCTTTACCGACTGCTACTTGATTTGCCTCCATCTTGGAAAATGGCTAGACGCTATCTACTATCTACCGATTTAATGCTTTGATCTGAGACGCCATGAGCGTTTGGTCACTTTATTTTCTCGAAATGTGAGGAAAATGTATGAGAGCTGAATCTTTTTTTTATTTCCTTCAGTAAGACGAGAAATATTTCAATTTTATATAAACTATAACATACAAGTGGTACAGTGAGCACTGATCCCGTAATGGCGTTCTACAAAAGTTGAGATAATTTAACATATTATAATAATAACTTCCTACATAAATATTGCATTGTCGTCATAATTTTTTTTATAAAACTTGTATAAATTTTGGTTTAATTATTTTTTATAAATCTCGGGAATAAGGTAATTCATGTTTAAAATATATATATATATTAAGCCAGATATGGTCATATTATAAATGTTTGTAAAAGGCAGATTTGCCGTTTATGTTTATAAAAAAAAAAAAAAAAATATGCAAAAAGGCGGATATTTGCAAAAGTCACATATTATATGCTTTAAGATATGTCACGTTTTAGTTTTTGTTAATTATATATATGCAACTAACTTAAATTTAAAAATAACCGTAATTAATCATAAGTTAAAACATGGCGCATCAATAAGGAATTTCAGCCCTGCGGGAAATTGGGTACAATGAATGTTTTTTTGCGAGCAGGTAAAAATTGGAGCATTAAATTATGTCGCGAAGTTTTCTGAAACTACAAAAAAAAACATTTTCATGAAAATAGACTACTTTGAATGACGTCACTGGTTCATATAAATTAACCTATGAAATGAGAGCCATGGAAGATTCCCGGTTTGCTTACCATGGATGGACCAATGCAATGGGAAGAACTGAATAAGAATAAGCAAAAAAAAACCTCTGACGTCACACTTGGAGTGAGTTCAGAAATACAAACTTTTTAATAGTCGATTAACAAATAAAAAACAAAAAAAAAACCACTGAACTTCCTCATTGTATTTAAAGCATAAAACCTGTGTATTTCATAAATATATTTACTGAGTTTTTGCTTGCATATCTCTAGATATTGTGTTATCGTTTAAAAAACTTAAAAAATATTTTACATTTTTAAATTGAATCAATGATTGTTGGAGAACACTTTCGTCCATAAATAATAGTTTAGAGATAATAAAAAAAAACCGTATCCTACCTGATATAAATTATATAAAGTGTCAATGTTTGGATCATCTTTTATAACTATGATAAAACACAGCTGGTGGTCATTGAAACATAAATTTATTTTTATAATTTCATGTAAAAAAAAATAAAAAACTAATTTTAGTAATTTGCACCTAGGTGAATGGTAGGTTTTAAAAATCAACACAAGATTGACAAACGTATTCACCTTTTTATTTATTAAAATAGTATCATTATTAACTTTATTTTATAACAACTCTATTTCTGGAAATTTCCAGAATCATTAGTCACCCATGAATTATTCAGTTATTAAATTCTAGTTTGGATGGATTAATACACTCGATTGAGTTTTTAGTATCCTTAATTTTTTTATGTTAATCGGAACTCATCCCAGTGGACATGTTTTTGTCAAAGGCATTAAAAGCGGAATCTTCCCAATTCTTCAATAAAACGCGTGTTAAATTGGTTCTCCTATAAATGGGTGGGTGATCCCTGCTCCGGGAGAAAGTAGGCAATACTCAAACTCTATATACGAATGAACGAAAAAATCAACTTTCTGTTCTCGTGGAGTGGCTTGGTTCATAGTCTTTATGTAATCCAAAATAAAAGAGCAAACCTCGCTGGCTCCTTCTTAGTAATCCCTCGTGTTAATCATAAAATATAGAACTATGTTGGTTAAATTGTGAATTCCAAAAACGTTAACCCATAACTACCGAAGATAGAAAATATCCTGTAGAGTGTGTAGTGTGTGGAGAAGATTCTGTATAAAGTCAAAGACTGTACCAAAATAAAAATTGTCATGTTTGCACAATTCTTCAGTTTTTTTTAAACTTGTGTTAAATTATATTAAGTCGTAGATAAAACAAAATGTTTTAACTCATATCCAGGACAAAAATCATTTATCTACCTAGTATTCAAAAAAAATAAATGTAAAATAGATTGGTTTTTAAATCAAACCATCGATTTAAGGTTTATTTTTTAAACCAAGTCATAAACACGGAAACTGTAAAAAATGAACATAAGTGTATTTTAATAATCATTGATTCAATTTTTCCAAGTCCAGGTCACCCAAAAAGTCATAAATATATTTTTTAATGCAGACTCATTTGCTGAACGAAAGCGAAAATTCAAAAGGGAGCTAGAAAATGGGCTCTTTCCGTACCAGAAAATTTACAATGACCTTTTACGGGAAAACAAACAAACAGACTTTTTAAAGAGGTCGGAAAGCGCAAATTATAAAAAAAATTCAGAGAGTGAAGATAATGTTATCATTAAACCGAAAATGTGTATGCGTTCAATTGTATGTTGTATCAAATAGCAATGACTATGAAAATCACTAAATTAAGATTTGACAAATTGAAATAAAAAAAAAAGTTATTATTCTTATAGCTGAATAATAAACATAGATAATATACATGTAAAAATCACCTCAAAGACGCTGTACAATTGGTAGCGAATGATGTAGGTATGCATAGGTCAAGTATTGTCACAACTTCTACATTATTTAAACCCACAACCACTGTTGACTCTCCACCTCAGTATTCTTTGATCATCCGCCACATTGACCTCGTGTCGCGCATCGTTTGTTTATTTTGTTGAACGTGCGCTGCATCATAAATTTCGTTTCCACCAAACACCAGTGTTGAGCTCCAGACTGATGCCTTACCTCGTATTCGTGCCGCTCGCAAGTGACCAGTCGGACCACAGCAATTCCATCAAGAACGAAGATAAGGTTAGTGGTCTCCATTCTCAATCCATCTCCTTTGTTGGGATTGTGACCGATTGACGCTGAATACCACATATCGAGGATACTAACTTATTTTCATTTAAATTAAATACAGTCCACTCCGCTAAATAATATCGTTAAAGCCCTAGGGCTTCGCTTCCTGCTATTTCTTACCCCGCATCCGCATGGAAATTTGTTTTCTCACCAACAGTAAATAAATATCTCAGAATGTCTTGCTTTTGTAGATTGTATAGTAGTTTCCGCCGGACATGTGGCTAACAGGCTGCTCGTTGATTCCTGGAAGATAGTAGATGCACAATTGTCAGTAACCGAGGGATAGTGCGTATTGCTCTATTGATGTGATGTCCATTTTGGTCTAAATTGTTTTGTTTTACGGATAGGTACGAAATTTAAGGTAAATATTAGACAAATGCGTGTTTAAGAGTGGTATTGGGGCATTGAGATACAAAATATAAATATAGCACTCTACACAAATCAGAGCAAAAAAGCCGTCACCAAAACAAAGGAATGATCAGCAAAGGAATCAGCAATTATCATCACGTCATATGACGTTGACTTTGGCAAGCAAAACACGTAGTACAGTAAAAAGCACGGATTATTTACATCATTCTACTGTAAGTTCTATTCAGTGTGTCACTCTCTTCCGCATACGCGTCATCTTTGTATACTGTTCCACTATACGCCCGACTAACTGAGCAAGACAGAGATAGGAGATATAAGTACTGAAAACATATTAATAAGACGTTTTTCAATAGTAAAATAGGTGATAAAAACATAACTTACCGGTGAAGGGTTTTATACTATCGCTTTTTCAAATCGATTTGTCCAGTATCTTAGCGTACGTATGTAGATTTTAGTAATTGTGGGAAGAAAAGTACCCAATGCTCCCAACAGACGAAAGTCCGTTCTAGCAAACATATGCTAATTGGCCGCAGGTTGAGGGAACATATTTTAAACGCTCATGTTCACTCAAGTTATACCTCAATGTATAAGGATTGATTTATCGTTGCGTGAGTTATAAGAAGGAAGCTATTTAGTACATACTGTAGTTATCAATTATCGTAAGTTCACTTTTATTGACACCGTTGTAATTTATAATGGGGGCTCGTGTTCCAGATAGTTAAATTTGGGTACTTTCGAGCATTGCTTTTGAATCACGAATCAATACATTATTAAATGGTTTTAATGGCATTGAAGGTGTGATTTTAGACGCGCTGTTTGAAACTTTTCATTATTCACTATTTGTCACAAATTAGGTAGGAATATATAGTAAAACAATGTTATAAAATAAAAAGTCTTCTTTTTTTCACTTTTTGTTCACATATTTACGACTTATAAACATTAACTCATAGTCTATAATGTATTTTTACAGTTAATAACTTATTTTCGAATTTGAAATGAATTCGAAAGCTGCGATTGAAGATAATGACTAAAAACTATTATGAAAATAAAACTTTGTTATTAGTGTTACACAATTTTTATTATTTTACAAGAACACTACTACAGTTTCGGGAGAGCACGCTTCCCATCGACGTGTGATGTAAAACTCACCTGTCGTTTATATCACCCGTCGATGGGAGGAGTGCTCTCCCGAAACTGTAGTAGTGTTCTTGTAAAAAAATAAAATTATGTAACACTAATAACAAAGTTATATTTTCATAATAATTTATAGTGAAGTGTTACGAAGTGAATGCCGATTTATTTAACAAGTAAAACTATATATCACGCCCAGCCGGTACGATGGCTGAGCGCGAACATTAATTGATACATGTGAATGATATTTTTCATTATTAATATTTAAATTATTAACATTGTGGTCAAACTTTTTACTAATTGTTATCAAATATTTGTATATCAGTCCAGTCAAATTAGACAAATCGAGGGTCAAAAATTCTTGAGTTTTAGAAATGGTCTTAAACGCTTCCTTTAGATTTGAATTAATGAGTGTTAAAAGTCCCCGAAGAAGTTTTGTGTACTATCTTTGCAGAACATTCAGTAGACACAATGCTGACTAGTCATGCCTTCAACAGATCAGTACGAAGACGCCCGCTTGTGCAGAGTGTTTTAGCTGAAATGATTCTGAATAGTCCTGAGGAGTCTGATGAATAGAAGGCTGAACTTACAGAATTGTGGACGAGGTTCAAGGATGGCACAAGAAAATTGAATAATGAAACCCAAATGAGTAGGAGTGTGACTTGGGTAGAACGGGAGGGGATGAATGGGAAGGGTCGGGTCATTGGCCTTGAACGACAAAACAAAGGAACAAAAAATAACTACGCGTCTGAGCCTCCCCCTCCCCTTCTCGCAGTCGCAACATCACACCATTCATCTCCTTCTGTGTAAAACTTCAAATTTATTTTCAACATCCATTATTTTCATAAAAATGCTTATCGTATGCAAATGAAATTAGTTTGGAAAGATTTTCAACACTGGAATATGCAATTTGCCTCAGCATCCAACTTTAGAAGCTCATAGCTCGGTAACCAAACGTCCTAGAACAAAAATGTTCAGAAAAAAATTTGCAGGAAATTTTATCACCTTCAATTTCATATCTGAAGTATGTTTTGGTATAGGGTAATAGTTTCCAGGAGTTGTGCGAAAAACTGAAAAGTGGTACCTCTTAAACCCCCACCCCCCCACATCAACCCAAGTCTTAAGGAAGCGTTTATGCTCATTTACAAAACTCTAGGATTTTATTCCCACCGATTGCCCTTTTTTGTTTAATTTGACTGGGCTATATAACCACTTAACGGCTTTTCTATGACTGATTTTCTACCCATCTCTTCGACAACACACCAATTAAACCAACATGCAAAACTCACTATACAACTTCACCATAGTTGTTGCAGAAAAATATAAAACGAACATGCCATGCATTTTAATATGCAACCCTTTCACGCACTGATTAGGTTACGAAAATATGTTGTGGGAGAAATAGTTGAGGGACGAGTTAAAGGAAGAAACTTGAGATTTATAGGTATAGGGTGATCATTTATTTATTTATTTATTTATTCACACTCTTTATCAAAATACAATTCCATATTCACTTTGCCCAGCTAACAAGGGTACATACCCCGTTCCAAGCTAGGCAATTACATTTTAATATATTATAATACTTAACAAATTAATAAAGAGCACAGACAAACAAAATATAAACTTATTCGGATACACATTTTGATTCATATACATACAGACATACACATATATACACACATGTATATATAAATATACACATATATACACATGTACATACACACACACGTACATACACCCATGCGCATACACAATACATACATTCATAAAAACATAGACAATTTATTCATGCGAAACTTCATGGTTGTCATCTATAAATATATATTTTTAAAATTATTCCTTATTTTTTATATTTTATTTTTGACATCCAGTAAGGTTCTCCAATCCGTGGCATGCATCAACTTTTCTGACTCCCTACGACCAATGTCATGAAAGAGCGAGGTCAACACCTTCCGTAACTTGACAACACTCCCGTCTTTCCACGATTCTGGCAAAAGGTTATGAACCTTTTTGCCTACGTTATAGTGTTGTCTCGATGCCAGAACAGTGTTGACCCCTTCATTTAGTATCAGATCCCTATTAGAGTATCTTGTATTATGGTTGTGGTTGACGCTTGGGTAAATGTCTCTCTTTATGTGTGTAACCACTACCGTTCTCAATATATACCGTTGAATAATATTCAGTACTGGAATGGAACATCATTTAATGGGCTATATTGAAAAGTTGTTTGATTATTATTGATCAAATGACCATTTTTTTTAAAGCTTACATAATAAAATCACGCCCCTTCTTCATGCCCCCTTTCTCTTTTTTTACTGTTTCTCCCCCAACATAAAACATATTTTGTAGTCTAATAAGTGCATGTTAGGGTTGCTTATTAAAATGAATGTCATGTTGGTTTCATATTTTTGTGCAACAACTATGATGAATGTGTATGGTGGGTGTTGCATGTTGGTTTAATTGGTTTCCTGACGAAGGGATGGGTACGTCTCTAAACCGGCAGACATAAGAAAGTCGATTAGCGATTATATACAAATATGAAATAACATTTAGTAAAATGTTTGACCACAAAGTAAATGCTTTCAATATTAAAAATACATAAAAACAGTTTTTTTACCGGTAAAATTTTACTATTTTTAAAAAGTATACTTCAAACAATACATATGTTTTTGTAATATTTTATTTTAACCATGTATTTTTAATCTTTTAGAATGTTATTGGGACAAGTGAGATTAATACGAACCTTCTCAGGACCATTTATTGCAAATATTTGATCCAGAGATTGACAAATTATATCCAAAACGTCTCTTGTTATAGCTTTTACTTACAATATCTTTTTTCACAAATCACGCACTTTGCCAAATCGATTCATTAAACTTTAATTTGATCATTTTTTTCATTACGAATCTATTAATCTTAAGGTTAAAGTACTGATTTATGAATTCTTCTTCTTATAGTTCCTCTCACCGATGGAGGTTGGAAATCATCATTGCGATTCTTACTATATTGGCCGCTGCCCTGAACAAGTTCGCGCAATCGCGCAAGTTCTTAAGCCAAGAGATGCGCCTTCTACCTGCACTGCGTCTCCCTTCAATCCTTCCCTGTAGAATGACTTGTAAAATTTTATATTTTTCGCCTCTCATCACATGCCCAAAGTACTCAAGTTTTCTTTTCTTTATGGTCTTCAGTACCTCTTTATCTTTTTCCATCCGTCGGAGAACATTATCGTTTCGGACTCTATCCACCCAGGAGATTTTTAATATCCTCCTGTAGCACCACATTTCAAAGGCTTCGATCTTTTTTTAAAGTGTTTTGGGTGAGTGTCCACGTTTCGACGCCGTAAAAAAGTACTGAGAAGACGTAACATCGAGTAATGCGCATTCGGAGGTCTAAATTAAAGTCTCTACTGCAAAGAAGGTCACGCATCCTGAAAAAGCAGTCTCGCGCCACCTCTATTCTGACTTTAATCTCTTGCGAGTGATCCCATTTATCATTTAGCCAGTATCTTAAATATTTATATTGATGAACTTGCTCAATAAACTGCGCTCCAAGTTTTAAAGTCATTAAGAAAGTTTGTGGCTTTTTCCGAATAACCATACATTTAGTCTTGGAAATATTCATCTCTAGCCCTTTATTCAAACTTGCCGTGTAAACTTTGTCCAATAATAGTTGCAGGCTATTCATACTATCTGCTAGAAGGACAGTATCATCCGCGTATCGGATATTGTTTATAATTTGTCCATTTATGCTAATGCCGTTTGTTAGTTCTTTTAGTGCATTTCTAAAAATAGCTTCCGAGTACATATTAAAAAGCAGAGGAGACAGAATGCATCCTTGCCGGACTCCTCGATTTATGAATAACGTTTTATGAAATACATATTTGATGGCTTATTTACTTACTAATAATATTTTCTTAATAGGTGTTCTGAAATTGATTGCCATTTTAACATTTGACAAAGTAAAATTATGTTAATATTTTTGTGCAACAACTAAGGTGAATGTGTATAGTGGGTTTTGCATGTTGGTTTAATTGGTGTCCTGACGAAGGGACGGGTACGTCTCTCAACCGATAGACATAGAAAAGTCGTTAAGTGGTTATATACAAATATTTAATAACAATTCGTACGATACATTTTTATTGATCTTTCAATAACAAGATCTTTTTTGATTTTGTAGGAACCTAAACCAATTTTTTATACTGGCTCAGAATCTTTTAAAACATGATTTTACATAACACGGCATTTTTTAGGAATCTATCTACCGTGTTGTAGGAGGGTTACCTGTATTTCTAAATTCTGTGATTCTACCTCAGTTCTCTATAAACTTTTCCCAATAATAAGGCAAACTTCTTCAATCGCTTTTCAATTTTCATCGCCTCTAGCTGGGACTAGAGACAAGACCATTATTATAATATACACCTCGCCGTTATCTTTGATTTCAGTATCGCACCTAGGTCAACTTTATTGCATCTTAAATTTTAGTTCGGTTTTCATAAATTTGTGCCATAAATCAGAGGTAAATGAAAAAGCTAAGCTTATTCTTGGATTAGATTTTTTTATTTATTTTAGATTTATTTATTTATGACAAAATACTCGTCCATCATTTTACTTAACATATTTAATTACATATTACATAACATTCTCAATAAACTTGAACGACTTCAGAATACCTGCATAAGGTATATTTTTGGTCTTAGGAAATATGACCACATTTCTGATTATCGTAGGCTACTGAAATGGCTCAAAATTAAACAGCGGAGAGACTATCATTTCTTCTCACTTCTGTTCAATGTACTTCATAGTTCTTACGCTCCTATATACCTGCGTGAAAATTTTCAAAGCTTATCAGTTCATGGTTTACCTCTTCGTTCTGATTCTCAAGGCACTCTCTTAATGCCCATCCACAATTTCTCGTTCTTCTCTAACTTATATAGTGTCCATGCGGCTCGACTGTGGAATCATCTCCCATCCACCATCAAAGATGTTACTACATTATCTCTGTTAAAATCACGTCTGAAGAAACATCTCTTTTCTCTTCCTTAATCTCTCCTCCTTTCCTTTTTCCTCATTACTCATTTTTTTTTCCCCATTGAGTAACAGTTTTGATTTAAGGTAATTTATAAACAAATACGTTTATTTCTACTGTTATATATCTTTTGCTATTAATTTTTTTTTCTATTGAATATGTTCTGTAACTTGAATTATAAAAATAAAACTTTTATTTTATTGGTTGGTTGGAAGAAATTGCCATTTGGCACTAAGCTCGCCAATGTACAAATAACATTTTGTATAAAAAGTTAAACAAAAATAAAAATAAAAAACAGCATATTTTATTAGTACAAAAATCTCAATCAGCGAAAGTGCTATGAGGGGTTGCAAAATGAAGGCATTGGAAGCAAAGATAGCAACTTCCAAAAAAACGTTTTTTCGTTATGATGTCATTCTGTAGTTTATCAACTTTATCTTTATAAAAATCATGAGTTGAGTTGCAAATGTAGTTTAAAATCATACTTCTGATGGATTGAAAATAGTGTTTGGAAACAAATTGTAAAAAAAAGACTCCTAAATTTTCTTGAGTGTGGCAATGTTCTTTCAAATAACCAGTTTGGTTTCCGAGAGGGTAGAAGTACGCCAGATGCAATAATTACTGTTACTCGAAACATTACAAGAAGCCTTGATAATGGAAGAAAGCTCATAGCAGTATTTTTAGACCTTGCTAAAACTTTTGACACGGTTTTCCACCTAATTCTCATAGAAAGAATACAACGTATTGGCATGAGATAAAGCTCTTCTATTACTCAAAAATTCCTTATCCCAGAGATCACAACAAACAGTAATTCATACATCACAGGGAGAAGCGCGAAGTACAAAGTCGACTATTACTTTTGGAGTTCCACAGGGTAGCGTCCTGGGACCAATCTTAATTTTAGTCTACATATAGTCTCTTTGCAAAATAAATAATTCCAGAAAAATTAGTTCGTTTGCCGACGAGACGGTTTTGTTATTTGAGGCTAGTTACTGGAACTCTGTCTTTCAGAAAGCAAACTTTGGCATAAACATTGTTAAACATTGCCTTGATGATAATCTTCTTACACCTAATATCGATAAAACTAAATATCTGACATTTTGTATAAATAATAGTTCACTACCGAGCAATACGCTTAATCTAGGAATTTACTGTGATAAAACACACCAACTTCTGCAACGAGTAGATTCCATAAAGTACCTCGATGTTATTTGCGATGGAATGCTCAGGTCTAGTCACTAAACTCTTAGTTAAGAAAGCTGTGCCATCTATTCTGCTCTCTTCAAAACATTTTGGATATTGACACTTTCAGAAGTGTGTACTTTGCTCTGTTTCAATCCACGGTAACCTATAGAATTATTATTTAAAATAATGTTCCGGCGGCCTCCAACATACCCGTCAGAACAGCTGTTCCAATACATGAAGGTGCTGGATATGAGACAACTGTACCTAAAAGAACCTCTTACACACTTCTGGTCAAACAAAAAAGAGAGGTCTCAGCAGAATACAAAACTAGAAATGTGCCTACTGCTGACTGTGACACGGTACAAATTACTAGTACTTAAACACATACATTTCTCTATAAAACACACAGTTTTCCCTGAAGATGGCTCCTGCAATGGTAGCCGAAACGTCGGATCAAATCCAACATACACGCTATCACCCAAAAAAGATACATAATATTGTTCTCAGCAGAATGTCTGTACGAGGTTTTCCCAGAGCATGAATTATGTCATACCCGAAACCCGTACGACTTTTGCTCAGAGACATCTCTCATTTATCGTACCGAGAGTGTTCAATATTTTGGGAGAACGTCTTAAGCTTTCAAGAACAAAAAATATTTTCAAGAAAGGAGCTAAAGGCTGGATTTTCCTTAGTGTGAGGGATTTGAGTGGGAAACTCCTTGATGATTTTGAAAAATGCTTGAGTACCATATTGATGTACTGTATATATATGTTTTTTTCATTATTTTTTAATAATTATCTTTTATGTTTCTTATCTTATATTTGTGGTGATACACTCATGTGTCTGTGTCATATAATTGCTCGTCCCATCTCAACACAGGACTTTTAGTCCCATGGAGTTGGGACTTATTGTCTCAAAAAATGTACAATAACCTTTTGTATGTAAATAAATTAATTTAAAAAATAAACATATTTTATTAGAGCTGTTGGTGTCTAAGCTTTGGTGAATATGTATCTTTATTATTTATTGATCATTAGTAATAACGGTAAACAGTTAATATTTTATCAATAAATTTAGGGCTTAAGGCAAAGGAAATGTCCGTTTTGGAGAAAATAAACTGTTGTTTAGAAGCAGTAAATTAATTTTATATTCTTTGTAAATTATTTATTTCAGCCAGCGGGAAAAGCGACTATATTAAAATGAAAATCTGAAGAGAAGTTTGTTCTAATTACAAACTTCCTGTTCTCACTAACTTCCGACCGGAGTTCATTCAGCTTTATTTTTATTTGACGATCTTACTTAAACTTTCTCGAGATAATGCCTTTCACGGTTATTAAAAAATAATTGTCTTTCAATAAATTTTTAGTTGAGAAATGATTAAATAAAATAGGTAAAAATCATTTACAAAAAAATAAAAAACTTTGTTTAGGACAGCTTCGAGGCTACATAGACTTCTAACAATAGTGCCTTTAAAAAACTTTATTTTGGACGGCTTCGAGGCTACTCAGGCTTCTTATAATAGTACTTTCAAAAGACTTTGTTTCGGGTGGCTTCGAGGGTACACAAGGCTTCTTATATAGTAGTGCCTTTGAAAAACTTTGTTTTTTTCCTAGTCGGTTCCATATTTATTAACTAATTTATTTATTTAATCATTCAAAATTACATATTTAAATATAAGCCTTTTTGAGCTGTGCCCGTGTCAAGTCATAATAAATAAAAATTAAAAATACAAAGTAAAATTAATTAGATTCAAATATAATGACATGTGATTCAATATAATAAAAATCCAGAAAAAAAAATATAAGTAGGATAATTACAACATTCGTACTAGGGCTCAGTAGAAAGCAAAAAATTTAACACAGCAACCAACACAGTAAATGTGCAATACACAATAGGACAAGAGTACCTATAACTATTTATCTTAGATTTTTGTTTTGGTTTTTAAATTAAAAATAAATATGGTAATACAACTTAAAACTATGCCATACCTTTTATTTTTATTTATTTCCAACTGGCCTTAGTTTAAATATAAAATCTGGCAAGAATAAAATAATGAAGTGTGTAGCCACTACACTCGATCGAGTTTTTGTATTAATATAATAAAACATTAAATGCTCTAATTTAATTTGAAGTACTATTAAGTTTTGGTGCATGGCATGTTTTGAAAATTAACCAAATACAAGCCTTTACTGTTGTTGTAAGGATGTCAAGACATTTTTTTTTAAATGAGAGTAATTTTTAATGGGAATTTATTATAACGATTTTTTGGGCATGTACGGTTTACATACATAAAGGTCGGCATATTGCCCTAAAAAAAATTCTACCTACCTACCCAATCTGTTCGATTTGAGAAAAACAGGGGTTTATAAATATTTTATGTAGTTTTATTTTTTTTTAATATTTGCGTTCTTATGATTTATCCAAATATTTAATTTTGAGGGCCATTTTCAACGAGTTGTAAATAACTCATTATAAGAAAATGGAATCTAGTTGTGGTAGAGAAAAATTCGAGCCACGGACCTTTGGTCCTTGAGTCTGAGACACTAGCCACGGGACCACAACCCAATTATTTTTCGTTAAAGAACAATACTTTGAAATATATATTTGAAACTAAAATTTACTAAATATTTACACTTTACTATAAAGAGGGAGGTGGTAAAGAGGAACCAGAAGAGAAAGGAGATAGGAAAAACTCAAATGTTTTGAAAGTGACATTTCGTACGTGATTTGAATGTAAATAAAGATCTTGACATGTATTCAATTTGACATTAATGTAGCATTTTTAAAAAAAAATAAAAAATATGTGTGTTCTTATAATTTAAAAAAATATTTAATTTTGAGTGCTTTTTTCTACGAGTTATAAATAACTCACTGTTAAAAAATGGGAATCAAGTTGAGGTAAAGTGGGATTCGAACCACAAGCCTTTGCGCCGTAAGTCCAAGACACTAGCTACGGGACCACAATTCAATTCGCCCACATTAGTGGGTAGATTATTCCACAATCGAGCAGCTACTACTGTGAAAGAGGAAGAGAAAAAAAAACAGTGAATGGGTATTGAAAAAGTTCTCTCGTCACTAGATAGGTAAATCTCCACCAATAAGCCACAAAAAGTTGCATGGTGGGATTTTCATAACTACTCGTTATATTTAACGTTTTTTTATCATTAGGGTATGTCAGCACTAATTTACAATGTATCAATAAAAAAATAAAAAATTCAACTTAAAAATTACAAAGAAAGTACTAATTTAATTTTTGATCTCTGTTTTAAATATTCTGGAGTTGAAGGTTTATTTTAATGTAACTATCTGAAACTGAAACATACCCACCCCCGTCAACAATATAAATCTCCTGGCGAAAAGCTGCGCATTGCAGCTTCTAGCATATTGCGAAACTGCAATGTTCCTGACTACATACATATTTTATACAGACGCATTAAATGCACTCCGGTCAAAAATGCCTTCGCCCTCATACTAAATTTCATTTACTTGAACCGTACTTAAAAACAGACGGTGCTATCAAAATATATGACCAATTGTCTAAAAAAAAATATGTCAAAAACTCATGTATCTATCATAGCTGCTCGAAATTTAATTAACTCTGTCCCCATTTAGATATTTTGAATATTAAATTTTGCGACCTCAAAAAAAACCTTTTGAAACACTCTAAAATAAAATATTTATTAGTATATAATCAATTTATTCGTACCTCTTAATATGTTTATGTTATCGTAAGTAAATTTCAAATTCAACAATGTTTGAGTATGTCCAAATGCTTGCAGACTGGTTGGATTTACTCCCTAGGGAGTTATTCATATTTAAATTTTTTTCAACAAAGAGGTGAAAGAGTTGAGGAAATGTAGATGTTCAAACATGGGCAGAATGGTAAATTTTACACAGTGTGTAACATTTACCCTTTTACCTTGTTTGAAAATCTTTTTTTTCTTCTATTTATTGATTTTAGTGTAGTTAAAAAGCTAAAAACGTTTATTGTTGTGAAGAAATTCATCTGACCGAATTATTTCAAATACTAGGCGTTGTCTAGTATTTGAAATAATTCGAAAACAATTTTCCAAATTTTAATCTTCTTCCTTGACCAGTTGGTTTTATTACAATATTTTAATTTTTCCCAATGTCAATGGAGTGTGCTAAGTTTTCGGTGTCAAGTAGCATAATTGAAATCTTAATATTTATGCATAATTTTTTTTTTTTTTAAATCTCAAATTACCACACAAGGGAAAAAAACTTGATTTTTTAGCACCACGTGTAGTATTTAGTTACGTAAACCTTGATGAAAAAGCTTGTATGCTTTGAAACCGGTAGGTGGAAAAAAATGAGTTGTTAAAAATTAAGTTATTTCATTCATTGAAATCTGTTTTTGCAAGATTTAGAGACGGTTTTGAATTACGCTATTATTTAGGTAGGTAGGTTTTTGTGTTAAGTTTCTTTTGGCATCAATAACTGATTTTCCGTTTTTGGTTTCACATTAATAAATGTGTCCTCGTTGGGATAACCCGTGCTGTTCATGACATGTTATTTTTTAAGTATTTGTAGTATTCGGTCATGGCATGTTTTCTAATTTTATTTATTCATATTTTTATTCATTCTTTTACTGTCTTCATGAAAAAAATGCCGAAGTACTTTTGTACTTTATTAGCACCAATGAATAGTAAAGAAATTATGGATGTGAACCGGTTTATGAGTCAATCAGCTCATTATTGGAACATATTTAAATACAAACTCTTTATTAAAAATACATTTTTAAGTGTATGAAAATATCTGTTTTTAAATATATTTGTAAATTATTTATAACAGAATTTTTTTATTATTATTACCTTTCCGTACCTAATGGTACATAGGGCACTGCATTAATACACCAATCGCAGCGTAACTTTATAATTTTTTTGTTAAATAAAGATAAGATGATCAGTCTTACGCTTAAGTTGCCAGTCCAGGTACTATGAAATATTTATTTAAAAACACATTTTTAAATAAATATTTTATGTTAACCATGTCGGGAATCAAACCCGAGACCTGTTGCATGGTAAATAAACATGCTGTTTATAAATAAATATGACAAAAGGAAATGGTATATAAATATTTATATTGGACTTAGGAATAAAACAGAGTATGTACTTTTTTAATGGTTGTATATTTTTTTGTTTAAATACAGTCAGCATCCATAATTTTATAAACTGCCTCACTATGATACCCTACCAGTCCTTTATCAAGGTAGAAGTTCAATCTTGTTTTTTTTTATCATAATAATATAAAAATACGTTATACTAATAAATTCAATTAAATTCAATTCAATTCAATTCATTTATTTAAATATAACATATATATTACAAACACATATTAAATACGAACATATTATGAAAAAGAAAAAAAATACATGTCAAAGTAGTAGAAGAATCCTGCTTCGAAAAACTACTTCAGATACATGGAACAAATCAATATTCAGAGCGATGTTGTTCAGCATAGCGGTAGCTCTTCCAACAGGCATAACCATCGGCAGGTTGGTCCTGTATATCGGAATATGAAACAATCTATGCTGACGTTGTCTTACTTAATTATCAGGAACATACAAACCA